>NW_017670248.1:203113-334231 GCF_001879085.1 Nicotiana attenuata | reverse complement strand
TAAGACCACCACTTAGAGATTTGGCGTATTCTACGGTTATGAGAATTCACCTGTGTGTCGCAATGGTTCTCCTGAAGTGAGTTAAGTGAAAAGTTTTTATACGATGAAGTGTTAAACTACTAGTGGTTCCGGAGTTATGATGAAAATCGTGCTCTACCGTATATTGGCGTGTTGGGTGCAGTGAGTGGTATGGAATTTGAAGTGAGGATCAAGGTTACAGTTCGGTGTTGACGAGAATGTCACGAGCTTGGATGAGCAGGAAAGTAGCTTCGATGTTTAGAGTGAGTTGGTATTGTCTTCAGCGTCACCTGAAATCGGTGTTTGTGAAAAAGGCTTTGCATCCTGGTTAAGGATTCTTGATCGCTTTTTAGCGTTAGCGCGGCCGGTGAGTTGGATGTACAGATCTGTTATCTGCTACAGAAAGTTGTGGGAGCATGCCCACGGAAAGGTTGTATTAGTGTGGCATGTAGCCACTTGATCGATTGAAGAGTTAAATCAAGTATGAAATTGTAGTGATGTCGTTAAATTAAGAATTGATGACTGGAGGGCACACGGTTTATTAGGTTGTGGACTGTGGAGGATTACTCCGGTTATGATGGTTGTCCTTATGCATTATGAGGAGTAAGGGGAGTATTTATGGACCTTTGAAAGGTTATTAGCCTAGTTCGGTGCGATCAGAACCAGCTTGAGGTCTCTGGAGGGATTTAAATGTGAATATGGGCTCTATATCAGGCCAGATGTGTTCATTTCAGTAATGCGCTCCTTATGGAAGAGCAGTCAGGGTGTTATTTCGTCGTCAGTTATTTCATGTAATGATATATTGCGCCATGAGAGTTGTGAGACGGCTTGGTGAATTGCTTATGTGTTAAGGTTCCATGTAGAGATGAGGTTATATGAGCAAAATGGCTCTTGAGATTCATATCGTATATCGCACCTCGGTTGTGCTTGGGTTTTGTAGCTTATAGCTCTATATGTCTCCCCAGGGACGGTATTATGCACTTAGCGTGCTTGTGACCGATATTCGGTATTTTGTTGTAATGAGCAACTTAGCTCGATGTATATCTCCTGATGTGAATTTTATGTGTAGATCGGGTGGCACGCCGCCATGGGTATGTTGTTTAGACCGGGTTACGCAACGCAACAGTGTGATGTTGAGTACAGTTCCCGTATCTGTTCCTATGTGTTTTGTTTCTTCTTTTCTTGAGAAAAACTTATATTAGTTGTGTGCCCGCGTCGCATGTATGATTCGCGAGCGGGGTGTCTGTTTAAATATGATGACTGTGTCGCATGTATGATTCGCGAGCGGGGTAATTGAATTTCCTTTTCGGAGTTCGTTTTCCTTTTGTACCGCGTTTGAATTGGTAGCCCATTTGCACATTGTGGCATCATATGAGACTTTTGATCGTGTCCGGGGTGCCTTATTGCCTGAGCGGTTCGTACTGGGTGAGACGAGATCATTGGATTTAGGATCAGTGCAATCTGATTATATGAAGTGTGTTGAGGAGCTAAGACCATTATCTGGTTCAAGATGAGGTGATGGTTCTTGACAGGAGTATAGACCCAATGAATTGTTGATTCGGCAGTTGGCTATGAATTTCTACACATCTCTTCCGCCGTGGCAGTATTGTAAGAGTTAGAGCAAGACCTATGTAGGTCATGAGGTGCAATGGGAGCATCAGATTCGTGGAATTTCGATTTATTCGATCAGAGAATGCCATTGTGATCATGTGAGTAAAGCAGTGCAAGGTGTGAATTCAACTAAGATATGCAGTTGTGTTTTGGTGCTACGTGTAGTTATTGATACGGTGAGCGTATGTTGGAACATGCCTGGCAAAGAATTCCGGATGATGGAATTGGGCTCTAAGGCTTATTTGCTTCAGTGAAAAAGGATATCTTCAGATTGACCGAGCTAGGGCGCCCAACTGAGTTGAGGTAGCACGGGTAGGTGCTCGAGGTGTTAAACAGTGATTTCAGACAACCCCAGCACAGTTCCTAGCACGTTCGAGGACGAACGTATGTTTAAGTGGGAGAGGATGTAACGACCCGACCGGTCGTTTTGAGCCCTAGCGCGCCGTTCAACAGTTTGAGGCCATGACCAGCTCCATTTCAGGTATTACGACTTGTACGCGTGGTCGAAATTGAATTTCGGGAAGTTCGGGGTTGATTCGGAAGGAGAATTTTCATTCCGGAAGCTTTAAGTTGAAAGAATCAACTAGGATTGGATTTTTGAGTAAACGACCTCAGAATTGGGATTCGAAGGCTCCAGCAGGTTCGTATGATGATTTCGGACTTGGGCGTATGCCCGGATCGGGTTTCGGATGACCCAAGAGCGTTTTGGCGCCTATTTCGAAAGTTAGCATTTTGGAAGAAATTTCATAAGTTTGGGTTGAAGTGCATTTCAGTGTTATTGACGTCCGTTTGGGAATCCGAGTCTGGGAGTAGCTCTGTATGGTGATTCTGGTGTTGGGAGCGCGATCGGAAGTGAATTCGGAGGTCCGTGGGTCATTTTGGAGTCATTTGGCTAAAGATAGAAATTTGAAGGTTTTTGAGAAGTTTGACCGGAAGTGGACTTTTTGATATCGAGGTCAGAATTCGATTCGAAAGTTGGAGTAGGTTCGTAATGTCGAATATGACTTGTGTGCAAAATTTGGATTCCATCGGACGTGATTTGATAGGTTTAAACATCGGAAGTAGAAGTTTAAAATTCTAAAGTTCATAAAGCTTGGGTTGGAGGTCGATTCGTGGTTTTAGCGTTGTTTGATATGATTTGAGGCCTCGAGCAAGTTCGTAATGTGTTTTGGGACTGGTTGGTATGATTGGTTGGGGTACCGGGGGCCTCGGGTGGATTCCGGGTGGCTAACGGATCAAAAATGGAATTTTTGAAAGGCTGAAGCTGCTGGTTGCTGGTATAACCGCACCTGCGAGACTTGGCCGCAGGTGCGGAGCCGCAGAAGCGGCCAGAGGAGCTGCAGATGCGATTTTGGACCAGAAGTGAAGGGACCGCAGATGCGGTCATGCAGCCGTTGAAGCGCGACCGCACCTGCAGAGGTCGAGTCGCAGAAGCGGAAAGGAGGGCCTGGTGAGAAACCGCAGGAGCGGTAGAAAGGCCGCACCTGCGGAACCACAGAAGCGGTCAATGGACCGCAGGAGCGGAAGTGCTGGATGCGGTAAGTTCTTTTAAAAATCGGGATTTGGCCATTTTCTCTCATATTTTCTTGGCTTGGGCGATTCTTGGAGGGTTTCAAGAGGGGATTTTCATCATCAACGATAAGGTAAGCCAATCCCACCTATCTTGAGTTAAATATATCGATTATGTATGGATTTTAGTATGTAAACTGGTAGAAATTTGGGGTTTGAGGAAACCTAGAAATTGATATTCTTGGAATTTGACCACGTATTTGGTATGAATTGAGGTAATATATATTTNGAAGTCAATCGGACGTGATTTGATAGGTTTAAACATCGAAAGTAGAAGTTTGAAATTCTAAAGTTCATAAAGCTTGGATTGGAGGTCGATTCGTGGTTTTACGTTGTTTGATATGATTTGAGGCCTCGAGCAGGTCCGTAATGTGTTTTGGGACTGGTTGGTATGATTGGTTGGGGTCCCGGGGGCCTCGGGTGGATTCCGGGTGGTTAACGGATCAAAAATGGAATTTTTGGAAGGCTGAAGTTGCTGGTTGCTGGTGTAACCGCACCTGCGAGAAAAGGGCCGCAGGTGCGGAGCCGTAGAAGCGGCCCAGTAGTCGCAGATGCGGTTTTGGCAAAGGGAAGCTGGGACCGCAGATGCGGTCGTTTGGCTGCAGAAGCGGGACCGCATCTGCGGGAATGGTAGCGCAGAAGCAAAAAATGGGAGCCTGGAGGGAACCGCAGAAGCGGTGGGCTGGCTCGCACCTGCGGAGCCGCAGAAACGGTCAAAGGACCGCAGGTGCGGAAATTTCTGGAGGCAGAGAGGTGTTTTAAAAATCGGGTTTTGGCCATTTCTCTCATATTTTCTTGGCTTGGGCGATTTTTGGGAGAGCTTCAAGTGGAATTTTTCATCATCAACGATAAGGTAAGCTAATCCCATCCATCTTAAGTTAAATACATCGATTATGTATAGATTTTGGCATGTAAATTGGTAGAAATTTGGGGTTTTGGTAGAAAGACCGAGAAATTGATATTCTTGGAATTTGACCAGGATTTTGGGTATGAAATTGAGAGTAAATTATATATTTGAGTTCATGGAGTCATGGGTAAGCTTATTCTTCGAAAATTTTGGAAATCCGGGCACGTGGGCCCGAGGGCATTTGTGTCAACTTTTCGATCGGGGTTAGGAATTGTTATAAATTGGATTGTAATGAGTAGTTTATCGTATATTAATGAATTTGCATAATTATTGGCTAGCTTTGGAGCATTTAGCATCGATTCGAGTCTTCGGAAGGGCGTGGAATGCCGGTTATGGATCTTCGGAGCGAGGTGAGTCTCCTTTCTAACCTTGTAAGAGGGAATTGTCCCCATAGGTGAAATAATTGGTTATGTGCTCCTATTTGTGGGGGGGCTACGTACGCACGAGGTGACGAGAGTCCGTGCGTAGCTACTAATATGTGTAAGTCCGGGTAGTCTAGGACCCAAAAAGCATGCTATACTTGGAATATCGGTGATCTTATTGATAGTTGAATTTCTTTAATCTTATCGAATTGGTAAATGAATTTCTAAGAGGATTAAACTTCATTTTCTTAAATCATTAAAAGGGAATTGGCTTTTATTTGGATAAATGTTCCCCGATAAATTCTTAATTTGCTGTTTGAGCATGTATTTCTATGTGTACCTGCGTCGCATGTATGATTCGCGAGCAGGGTGATTGTTTAGTTAAATTTGACCGCGTCGCATGTGTGATTCGCGAGCGGGTAATAGATGCATCTATGGTTCGTGCCGCTCGACCCTTGGCAGTGCACAATTTACATTTCTGTTGGATCGGGCCGTACGACCCCGACATGAATTGCGCATGCTTGTATTGCTTGCCTTGAGATTTATTGATATTGCTGCCTGCTCTCCCGACTTGAGATAATTGTTAATTAATGGATTATGAATCCGGAGACTTTAAATAAAAAGGAACTTTCACCTGTTTAGTGACTTATTTGAATTTTACTGTTGTTCTTAATAAATCCGTGAGTCATCGCATTAATAATATTATTACTGGACCTTTAGTAAGTGTCGAAATTGCCATCTCGTCTCTACTTCTTCGAGATTAGGCGGGATACTTACTGAGTACACGTTGTTTTCGTACTCATACTACACTTGCTGTTATTTTGTTGCACAGGTACAGGTACTTCTACTGGCCTATTGGGCGTAGCAGCACGGGCGACCCGAAGACTAAGCGAGCTGTATTTCCTCGAGGCAACCCGCAGCTAGTGTAGTCTCTCTTAGAGTTTTATTTACATTCTGTCCAATTTGTGTTCCGGACAGCTGTTGTACTTTATTCAATTTCTTAGAAATTGCTTATGCACTTGTGACACCGGGTTCTAGGATGGTTATAAAGTATTTTGTATCAACTGCTTATTATTTAAAATTTGATTTGAGGCTATTATCTTTTAATTGGTAAATTTTGAAGGAAAATCATAGATTTCAAGAGTATTAAAACGAAAATTTAGTTAAGTATTTTTGGTTGGCTTGCCTGACAGTGGTGTCCGGCGCCATCACGACCCTTAGGGGATTTTAGGTCGTGACATTAAGGACATGACTTATTACTTCCTGCTACACACTGTTGATTATTTGTAACTATCATGCCTAGCAGAACACTTTATTATATTATTTGACCCTAGTAAGTGTCAAGTCGACCTCTCGTCTCTGCTTCTTCGAGATTAGACGGGATACTTACTGGGTACATATTGTTTATGTACTCATACTACACTTCTGTACTTAATTGTACAGGATCTGACGCAGGTGTATCTGGCTATCAGTCTGGTGCGCGCCCCTGATTTATAGTTCGAGACTTCCACGGTGAACTGCTCCCTTCCTGTGCCGTTCAGCAGCTTGATGGAGTCTTCCTTTATTTTTGCTATCTAATCTTTCACGGACAGTAGGATAGTTTATTTCTTTTGTACATTCTACTAGTCGCCCATTACTTGTAACACCAGGTCTTGGCACACACGTTAGTAGACTATTATTTTGGGGAGTTGTAAAACTATTTCTGACATATTACTGTTTATTCTTGGTTTGATTTAAACTTAATGAATTTCTGCACTTATTTTGGTAAAGGTAAAAATGGAAATTTAATTATATTTCCGCGTTGGCTTGCCTGACAATGGTGTTGGGCTCCATCACGATCTATTTTGGAAATGGGTCGTGACACTACATTCCAACCACATTTGTCCATGATGTATTTCAGCTCGTATCTCTTTGAACATGATCTAACAGCAGTGAATCCAACTTTCTGGTTTATCTCCAAGCTGCAGAAAAATTTAGTCATGTTTTGTTTGTTCTCAAAAATTGATCCGACACTTACTTCCTCAGGCAACGCGTCGTGCCTAAGTATTTTACATGGTGAAGATTCTTTCAGCTTTCTCCTCACTCTTTTTCTTGATTTCTGAGAAGCACTAGAAGTTTCAGCAATTTCTTCAATTCTATCTGATGTTATCGGTATAAGCTCCATGTTTACTTCATCTTCATTGTTGCTTATCATTGCAGAAGGTAACAAAAAACTTTGTTGGATTGTGTGTTGGTTGTCAATTTACATTATTAGCTTTCCTTCTTCTTCTTGGTCATTGACAAACTGGTATGAATTTATTGGAGGAGTGAGTAATTGTTGCAACATTATATATTCTGAAGCAGTTGTAATGTTAGAAAGTTGTTGCTCGTTGTATACTTCCATTATTGGATGTCCTACTTCATGTTGATAATCAGCAAAAGGTTCTGAATCTGTTGCATATGCAAGAGATTGTTTGAATGTTGCAGATTCTGAAGGTTGTATTTTTTTGATAACAAAATGGCAATTCTTGTAGGCTGAATCAGTTGTAAGCAAATTTATACAGGTACTGAGTTCTTCATCTGAAGTTACAAGCATTCCTTTGCTTGTATTTAGTTTGATATCAAACCATACTTTTAGTGAATATCTGGTTGAATCAGTATTTGCAACTTCATTAATTTTTTTCAGGAAAGTATTGAATGATATGTGCTTATTAAGTAGAACAAGTTTTGTATCATGATCTAAGTATTTGAAATCAGGAGTCCACCTCCCATTGAATGTTATAACAACGCAAATCGAACTCATCCTGCAGATTCATGTTTAGTGGCAAGTATTAGAAAAGTGAACAGAAGAATTTTAGGTTGTTTGTGGTGAAGTTTTTACAAATGAGCTAAATCACTTAAGCATCTTCTGCTGAAGTTTTTTGAAAAAAGATGTATGATATAATTAATGAATCCTCCACAGAAAACTTCAACTTATTAAGTGTTGAAGTTTTTAGAAATAAACTAAATAACTTCAGCATATCAACTGAAGTTTTTTTGAAAAAGCTGTATGACAGGATTCATGAATCCAGGGAAAAAAACTTTACCACATTAAGTGCTAAAGTTTTAGAAATGAACTAAATAACTTCAGCACATTGGGATTAAGTTTTAGCAAATGAATTCAACAAACTTTAGCATGTTTCAGCATTAATTGCATAGTATATAGGAGTAAACATTGGACTGAAGTTTTTTACAAATAAACTAAATAACTTCAGCATATCAGCTGAAGTTTTTTTGAAAAAGCTGTATGACAGGATTCATGAATCCAGGGAAACAAACTTCAGCTCATTAAGTGCTGAAGTTTTAGAAATGAATTAAATAACTTCAGCACATTGGGCTGAAATTTTAGCAAATGAATTCAACAAACTTTAGCATGTTTCAGCATTAATTGCATAGTATACAGGAGTAAACATAACAAACACAATTAAAGTAGTAATTATATTGCGTTGGGGGTATGTGTTAGTGTAATAATTTCATGCACGCTTTTCATTAGACAACGTTTAAAATTTCTCTTTGCCTTTTCATATACCTTGCAGAAGTTTTTTTCGCATATATAAGTACGCTATACCTTTTGAGTTTATTCACTCAAACACATATATTTTAGCAGATAAAATACAAAAGGGAGAAAAATGGATGTTGTCATCAAGCAAATAGTTGACGAAATTAAGCAAGACATTATAGAGGCTTTTGAGCTGAAGCTGGATGAGCTCATAGAGAAGTACGACAGGGGGCTGGAAGAAATCAACAACAAGCTTGATAGGCTTGAGATGTTTGTGAAATTTAATAACCTTGGTGATGAAGATGCTCGTCCATCTGACAGTGACGACGATGATGATGATGATGATATGGACGATTAGTTTTTCTTTTTTTCTATAATCCTTTTAGTTAAAGGATTATAATGTTATTTTGTTTTTTATGTAATTTAATTTAATTTTTTTAATGTTTAATGAAATATTCTATTTTTGTTTTAAGTTTTTTGTGCGTTTTTTTAATATTAATTCTATTCAAACTCGAAAAATAACAGAGGAAATGAACTAAATAACTTCAGCATGAATTAACAAAAAACTAATCCGAAAATTAAGCATCTTTTGGTATGAAGTTTTTCCAAAAAATCATAATAAAATACATAATGCAGGATGAGAACTTCAGCTCCCTTTGCTGAGTTTTCAAGCATGAACAAAAAATGCTTTTTAAACTTAGAAAATAAAAGAGAAATTAACAAAAACTTATCCGAAAATTACATATTGCAGGAAAAAATATTAATCATTTTTAGCAGAAAAAAACTTCAGCATACAAAAAATTATATGAAAAATATTTTACATATTACTGAAAACATAAGCATTTTTTTGTCACGACCCAACCCCGGTCGTGATGGCGCCCAACGCACTGCTAGGCAAGCCCGACCATTTAGACAACCTTGACCGATTAATCCTAGAGGATAAATAAATATTCACAACTAAAATACCCAATTAAATGCGGAATTTCTGAAATAATTTCTAACATTCGAAACCCCAAAATAAAAATACTAATCAGCCCACAGAATCTGGTGTCACGAACATGAGCCTCTAATACAGAATATTCACCTATCACAAGTCTGTCTAGGAAAAATGCGAACAAAAGGATAAAGATAGATGGGAGAGATCAAGGCTGCGAACGCCATGCAGCTACCTCGATACTCCCGGATACTGCTGCTCAGCTAAACAAATCCTCACTCACCCTGTGGTGTACCTGGATCTGCACACAAGGTGCAGGGAGTATTGTGAGTACTTCCAACCCAGAAAGTAATAAATATAAATAAAGTCTGAGGATCAGAAATCCTAAATAAACACAAAGCAAAGCTATAAATACAACAACGTGAACCAATAGCATAATACAGTAAACATTGAAAACAAATATAATAAAGTCACACCAGAATAAGAATAAATGACAATTAAATATGCAATGCAACACATAATCCGGTACTCTCCAGTACCCCGCTGCGGCGTGCAGCCCGCTCCATTTATTTAACGTCGATGACGCTCACTGGGGGTGTGCAGACTCCGGGAGAGGCCCTTTACGGCCCAAGCGCAATAATAAGCCATATCGTGGCATCAAACAGGTCCTCGGCCTCATATCAATATCAATATCATACCACTGCGGCGTGCAGTCCGATCCCATACTCAGTCCAAATTCACATAAGCCTTTCGGCACAATAATATAAAAATATTCAGCCCAAACTTCATTTAAAAATATTCCTTTAGTTTCTACTTTTAGAAAAATGGCTGAGTTTACAAAAATAGTGTTAAATACCAGGACTGAGTTCAATATCTAGAAATATGGTAAGAAACCAGTAAAAATAATCCCTTAAGGATTCAAGTAGTTGGCACGAAGCCCAATTATGACAATTAATCCATTTTTATAAGGATATCACAAAACTACAATCAATTAGGTAGTAATTTTATTAAGCGGGACGGACCAAGTCACAATCCCCGACGGTGCTCTACCCCACGCCCGTTATCCGGCGTGCATGTCACCTCACATAGAACTACATTGTGCAAATTCGGGGTTTCAAACCCTCAACACAGCATTTACATTTATTACTAACCTCAAGCTGGCCAACGTCCTAGCTTGCTATGCCCTTGCCTTTCGAATTAACCTCCTCGTGCGTCGAATCTGACCAAAACCACAACGAATACGTCACAATATGCTAATGGGGCAATACCCAATCGAAAACAATCGAAAAATATCGATAATCACGAAATTTGCAAAACCCGAGCCCCGGGCCACTTCTCGAAAAATCAGAAAATTAACATCACCGGATTCCTCATCTCGCCACGAGTCTATACATACCAAAATCTCTCAAATCGGACAACAAATGGCCCCTCAAATCTCAAATTTAGAATTTCAAACTCAAGCCCTAATTTCTTACAATTTGGCTATATTCTCATGAATTTCAAGGATGATTCTACAATAAAATCATGTTTTTAACTCATAAAACTTACCTTCAATCGATCCCAGTTGAAACTCTCTTCAATCCCCGTCCAAAAGCTCTCAACAATGCCCAAAATGGTGGAAAAATGGGTTGGGTTCGCGGATGAAATGTTTTAAAACATTCTGCCCAGGTCTGACCCCTCCTTCTTCGCGAACGCGAGGGCTATCCCGCGTTCGCGATGCTCAAATTTTCCATCTGCCAAAAATGCCCTTCGCGAACGCGGCCCACACCACGCGAACGCGAAGCTTTATTCCTCATACATACGCGAACACGACACACATGTTGCGGACGCGAAGACCAAAAGCCCTGAACCTCAATTCCTTATACGCGAACGCGATTGGGCTGGTGCGAACGCGAAGCACAATCCTCCGGCCTTCCGCGAACGCGGACCCTCGAACGCGAACGCGTAGAGCAAATTACCTGCCTCCCAATTTCCTTCTTCGCGAACGCGTGACTCTTTACGCGAACGCGAAGAGTAAATTCTCTGCAACACCTGAAATGAGAAATCTGCAGCTTTTAACTTAGGAAATAGTCGGGTTGACCATGCGAAACTCACCCGAGGCCTCCGGGACCTCAACCAATAGCACCAACACATCCTATAACATCATTCAAACTTGTTCCAATCATGAAAACACCTCAAAGAACACTAAAACCATCATTTCTCATTGAATTCAAGCCTAAGTTCTTCAAAAACTTTCGAAATATGCATTCGATCAAAAACCCAACCAAATCACCTCCGAATGACCTGAAATTTTGCACACACATCCCAAATCACCTAACGAAGCTACTGCAACTCTTGGAATTCCATTCCGACCCTCGGATCAAAATCTCACCTATCAACCGGAATTCGCCAAAATACTAACTTTGCCAATTCAAGCCTAATTCTACTCCGGACCTCCAAAATTACTTCCGATCACACTCCTAAGTCATAAATCATCCCCCGAAGCTAACCGAATCATCAGAATTCTTATCCGAGTCCTCTAACACATAAGTCAACGTCCGGTTGACTTTTTCAAAACAAACCTTCCTTAAAGAGACTAAGTGTCTCATTTCCTTCTAGAACCACTCCAAATCAACTCGTTCACACCCAACACTGATAATGAAGCATAAAGAAATAGAGAATGGGGAAAACGGGGCTATAACACACGTGACGACGGGTTGGGTCGTCACACGAGCTTTCTCCCCAAGCAGCGACCGTAGCTTTGGTTAATCCTTTGTTGTTGCTTTTCTTGGGTTGAACCTGTTCCTTCTTCCTGTTCCTTCGTTCAGCTCTTTCCTTCTTCCATTCAATTTCACACAAAGGACAATTCTTAATGTGGTGATTAGTCTTTCCACACTTATAGCAGCCATCATTGGTTTGCTTCTCAGGAGCTTTTGATTTGTTGTAGCTTCCACTACTTGAAGAAGCTTTTCCTCTCCTCGGGTACTTCTTGAAGTCTTTGGTGATCATAGCCATTTCATCATCTTCCAGATCAGAACATTCAGTGATTCTGAGAGCCAAGCTCTTTTCCTTCTTAGGTACATCTATCTTCATGGTCTGTATAAATGTTCATAGGCAGTAAGATTTTTAATTAATTCATCTAGTGGAAAAGTGAAAATATTCTTTGATTCCTGGATGACAGTGATTTTGCTCTCCTAAGTAATAGGCAAAACTCTAGTCAGTATCTTCTCGACCCTTCTTCTTCAGGAATAATTCTTCCAAGAAATTTTATCTCATTTGTCAATGTAGTGAACCTTGTGTACATTTCTTGAATGGTTTCTCCTTCCTTCATAGCAAAACTCTCATACTGAGAGTAGAGTAGAGTTCCTCTGCATCTCTTGACGTGAGGTGTTCCTTCGTGAGCCACTTGTAGTGTGTCCCAAATTTGCTTAGCAGCGGTACAACCTTGGATTTTGTTGTACTCATCTAGACCAAATCCACAAACAAGCCAGTTCCTGACTTTAGCATTCTTCTCCCACTTCCTCAAGTCCTCAGTAGTGCAATCCGCTCTTGTCTTTGGCACATCTACACCTTCAGTATTTTTCTTCAAGGTAGCCAGTGGACCATTAGTGACAATGTCCCATAGCTCATAGTCCTCTCCTATAATGTGATATCTCATCCCTTTTTTCCACCAAGAGTAGTACTAGCCATTAAATAGTGGTGGCCTAGTAGTGGATTGTCCTTCCCAATTTTCAGGTGGTGCACTCATGTTGATCTTCTCCTAAGGTGTAAGCATCTTCAAGGATAACTCACTATGATACCAATTGATATTTTATACTTCAATGCCACACAAGAAGGGGGTGGTATCCAATTTTCGCATACACAGATTATAGAAGGACCTGGTCATTTTATGTGTTCCTTATACTACTATTGCGGAAATAATAAATGCGGAAAGTAAAGAACGTAAGTATTTTCACGTGGAAAACACCCAGCTCAAAAAGTTAAAAAATCACGACCTACTACTCAGTAGGATTTTTCCTAACACTTCACTAAATCACTGAGCCAAAGAAGCATTTATAAAACTCTTTGTAAACCTAAGGATTACATCTAATCTCGTTGTGGCAACCAGCCTCTAACCGTTGCGACAACTTCAAGTTAACTCTAACTTGAAAACTATACTCAGAGTACCTAATACAATTGCTTCTAGATAAAGCTGAAAGGTAAAATTTGAAAAGCCCTACTACAATTGAACTAGAATAAAAGATAGACACTTGGAACTGGTTCTTCTATTTGGTTCATGTAGCTTCAGGTTTGCACACTTGACTCACACACGAATTCCTTGCAAAATGCCTTGCTATTTTGCTCTCAACTCATGTTTAATTTCAGCGTTTGTGCATCGATGTAAAATGAGAACATCATGAAATATATAGAGTTAGTAGAATAGGAAATAACTAGAATTCCAATGTTATACTCTTCCTTGGTGGAAGATTTCTAGTTATCTTCAACTTCTAACTCCTCCCTTATCTTGGATAGAATTCCCTTCGAGTAAGGAGTCCTTCTCCTTATCACTTATGCAACCTTTTCGTTTAGGTGATATCAAATATAATAACTTAAGCCTATCTCTTTCACATGCATCCTTTATGCTTAAATATGCCCGTGTTTATGTACACTGTGTATGGACCTGGTTCATGCTTGAGTTCCTTTATCAATTATCAAAACAAACTTCATCTGGGCCAACAATTTATTCTTTTATACGTTTGTTAATTAATATTATTTCTTTATATATATTCTGCTCCTGAAGAGCATGTGAGTTTCCCTTAATTAATCATCTAATCTAAATTATGTTACAAATGAGAAAGGCTTTGGACCAATGAAGGTCCAAATCTAGCCGTACTTGCATCATTCACAAAAATGATTAAAGAGCGGCTACTCAATGGTCGTAGTTATATTATTACTAATAATTATTGTAGAGCATATTAAACGCAATAGGCAATAATTATTTGGTTATTTTGTATTTTGATAGTCTTATGATTACCTTTTTAGGGGCCCGAGGTTCCTTTTTTAACCAAAATTTGACCCTTCTTCCCTTTTATTTTTCGTTTTTAAAACAACTAAAGACCATCTTTACTACATATGCTTTTATTTTGCGTATAAATTATATACTGTCATTATTCTGGGATGCATGTTCAAGTGTTACGGATAAAAAGTTAATAATAGAACTGGACAGCCCCGTGAAATCTACTAAAAGCAAATAGTATTACCTTTACCACTTTCTCAAAAGCAATATCACAACCTCGAAATCTCCTAATTCTTTATTTCTAGAAAAAAAACCTGGAGGCTGGGGAACAAGACTGAATTTCATACTCTTGTTCTTGCTCTTGTTTTTTCACTTTTCTGATTTTACAATTTTCTGTTCATTTCAAGGGATTTGGCGCCCATAACAAAATTTTAATACAGTGCTTTAAAGGCTGGAAATGTTTTATGGAGCGATTTTTGTTTTTTACTTTAAATCAGTAAATAGTTCACAATAAAAAGATGATAAAGTAGAATAAAAATCTCTACGTTTATTAACATATAATAATAATTCTAGGTCATCAAATTTTGTATATTATATACTATATGCTATATTGGAGCACACGAGATGTGCACGGGTTTGAATGCTTAACTTTTACGGATAAATTTAAATAATAAAATCATAATATTACTATAAGCTCTATATAAATGATAAATTAAAAAATCATTTTAAAATTTTAATTTTCAAGAATTATTTCGTTTGGAATAAATCAATTAGTATCCTTCTGTTCCGCTTTATGTGAATCTATTTCCTTTTTTGATCGTTCCGAAAAGAATATTTTCTTTCTAAATTTGGACAAAATTTAACTTAAACATCCAATTCTATCCCTAATGAGATAATCACACAAATACTCTAGACCCTTTTTAACTTGTTTCTTCATTTTTTTTTTCTCTTTACCTAGTCGAACAGACCCCCTTTTTGAAAAAACGTTTCTTGCGAAAAAGGAATTTTAATAAAATGCAAAAAGAAAAAGAAGAATAAAGTATTTGTTCTCCCAGAAAATCAGCTGAAAAAGTTGGCAGAGGTTAAATCAATTTAAGGGGTTGCTTTTTTGTTGATATATTCAGAAAAGCAGTGATGAGTGATTTGAGTGATGAGAAGTACGTAAAAATAGCCGATCTGAGTTGAACGAATTGAAAGTATGAATGAATATTTTCTTCTCCCAATGATTCTGTAATTCTCGAGCCCTGCGCCTTCTGCCTTTTATTTTGCTTCATTCACTACCACCCCCTTACCAATCAGAGTTGACTCTCCTTCTTAATCTTTTATTCTCGAAAATAGTTGAGTTAATTTTAACTTGTACTGTTGATTGTGTATAATTTAACCAATTAAGTCAATCATACAAATAAGTCAAATACGAATCATAACAACTTTATACATTCTTTGTTATTCACTTACCCCTTCGGTATTAATTTATATGAAGAATCTGAATGAATATAAAATTTAAGAATTTTTTTTTTGCACAAATATACATTTCAATACATCACATATTACACCCACATAGCCATATTTTTTAGTTTAAACTCGCATAGCAAGTAATATTTTTGCACTCTTATGCATTATTATACAGAAATATCTTTTGTTAATATTTCTGTGAATGATCGGCATTGATCATTCACAGAAAGTTGTGCTTTATTTATTCCGTCAAAGTTTTGTTTTAATATTATTTTACTGCATCGTTTACAATAGGATTCAATATACACGTGCAACACACGTGTAGAGAAACTAGTATATAAATATGTATCAACTTTGTGTAAAAGTATATAATAACGTATGAAAGTGTATAAAGCATCGCTAGTTACAATGACAAATATCTTTTGTATTATTTGACGATCACAAAACACAACAATAAAATTAAGCTCGTGTCGCGTCAAAGACGGTATAGAAAAGTGTCGAATCCACAGGGACGAGAGTAGTTATCATTCAATTTCTTCTTTGCTAAGTGAAAATATAAAATTCAAGTACGTTTTCTTAAAAGTTCAGAAACAAATTTAAAGTTCTAAGCTAATAATGAAGAGTTTTACCAAATGAAGAAGACATGGACCTTGACCTGAGATAATTAATCTAAATTTCTCTTCTTGAGTTAGTATTTATTTTTGAACATAAATATTAATCATTTCTTTCGAATATAATTGTCACAATTCGAAATTCTAACCTCGGGACCGTGATGAACGTCTACTTGCTAAGGAAACCAATATTAGTACACAAATGTTTGTTTTAAACAAAATTTAAAAGCAGTTTAATAAGAAGCAAAGCTGTAGAACCTCGAAATAAATATAATATACTCCAAACATTGTCTAGTCTAATCTTGGAATCTGTTTTTACAAGTACATGAGTGTTTAACCAAAAAATAGGATTTTAGTCAAAGCTAGAATTTAGAAGAATTCGGGTTACTGATAATCAAGAAAATGAATGAAAAGAAGTAATTCTTGATAGCAAGATGATAATCAAGAGAAAATAAATAAATCAATGTCTATTCCAATAGTCTTTCCTGTCCTTACAACTGATCATACATCTCCCTTTTATATTGGAAATATACGTTTTCCTTATAATGAGGCTATTATGAGTAATTAAAGACATTGAATCTTACGTTACATAATCATTACATTTAAAACATATTCTCTAACGTATTCAGCATTTAATACCCATAAAATGTCGTATCCGTACTCTTTTCCATTGTCAGATTCATTCCTTCTGATTCTCGAATATAAATGACTTAAATCGGTACGGGCGCCGAGTTATTTGTCTGATTGCCCGTGCCTCTTCCTCTTTCTTTGCTCGCTCCTGTTGCACCTCATGACTCTTGGCTAATTGCAATTCTTTGACCATTTGACCAATCCACGTGTCTTGACACGTCACCTTTATATATAAATATAATTTTTTCCAATACAATGAGCTACTAAAATAAAATAGTATCACCAGGGTCTGAAAGAAAATACAACCGTCTAAATGAAATAACAGTACAATAGATGTGAAGGGGACTTCAGGGTGTGCGAGCGCGGTGCAACTGTATCTCAAGTCTCCAAATGACTTGAAGTCTGAGCATACTTCCACTAAATGCCATTGGGACCAACACCAGAATCTGCACAAAAAGTGCAAAATTATAGTATGAGTACAACCGACCCCATGTACTCTGTAAACGCCGAGCCTAACCTCAACGAAGTAGTAATGAGGCTATATCAAGGCACTCATTATAAACCAGTACGAGTATAAGTAAAAGCAACAATAGGAATAGAGGAAACAACAGTTGACATTTAAATCGGAATAATAAAAACACAATAGAGGACCCTAGCATAACATCTATGCTCAATTTCTCAATACTACATAGATACATAACCAATAATTAAGAACAATCAATATGTCTTCTCCGTTTTGGCGCGCAACCCGATCCACAAATATATATATATATATACAATGCATAATGCGTGTTCTNAATATATATATATATATATATATATATATATATATATATATATATATATATATATATATATATATATATATATACAAATATCGTTGCGGCGTGCAACCCAATCCCAAATAATAGTACCATTATCCATTGTAGCGTGTAACCCGATCCCAAATAATAATACCAATATCCATTGTAGCGTGCAATCCGATCCCATATATATATATATATATATATATATATATATAACCGACTACGGCGTATTTCACCATGAAAAACTGTAAAGGAATTAAACAAATAAAGTGATAAAACGGATAACAGTGGCTATCTAACAACATACAAAATCATAAGACAAGTAAAGAAAATCACTAAAATAAAGACTCGGATTCATGGAAATATATAGCAAATTAAGGCATGTAATGGATAAAAGCATGAATTTAACATGTAAGATAAGTAACAATTAGAGCATTAACATGTGGTAACACGGATAATGAAGGCATGAAATAAGGGAAAATAAACAACTATATAGCCTGCCCCGCATGCTTAACCCATGAAAATGTATATACGCTCGTCACCTTACATACGCTGTCCCATCACATAAATAAAGTAGCAAATAGATCAATCAAGTCCTAATTTTCTCAAGTCAAAAATAACCACGACACTTATCTCTTTCCGCAACCAAACAATGATCAATCACGGGTTTTCCTTTAGAATAAGCCTCCAAACAAATTCAATCTAGCCACATATAGTTCAAACAATTTAAAAGAAGCATTAGAAGCCGCTCACGAGTGAAAAATATTCAATCTTTAATGAAATTAAAAAAGTCAACATACGACAACCTCGGACATGCTTGGCCAAAATTTGAAATTTGGACCAAATTCTAATTACTCATTCATCTCCGAGCCTGGTTATGTGATTTATTTTGAAATTCGAGTTCTAAATCTCAACTTTACCAATTTCCTAAATTTTACCCAAAACTCCCAATTTCTACTTTGAAATCACTAAATTTAAGGATAAAAATCAATAGGTGATTATGAGAATACATCAATATTAGTAACCAATGAATTTGGGATGAAAATCTCTTCAAAAATCTCTCTAGTCCGAGCTCTAGGTTTCAAAAATGGTGTAAGATAATGAAATCCCATTTTTCATCTTTTATTTAAGAGGGCGTCAGGCGCTCTTCGCGTTCACGGAGCACCTGTCGCGTTCGCGAAGCACACAGGCCAGTTGGCCTTTACGTTTTGTGAGTTCCCCACCGCGTTCGCGAAGGCATTCCCTAGCCAAGCCTCCGCGTTCGCGACCAGTAGGTCGCGTTCGGGATGGAGAACCCACCTGCCTTCCTCAGCCATCCCAAACCTATGTGTTAGCGTGGGATCTGCCGCGTTCGCGAAGGGCAGTACCCCAAGCCTTCGCGTTTGTAACCTACCTATTGTATTCGCGTAACGTATCCAACCCCAGCCCTAAAATTCACTTTCGCGATCGTGACAGTGGCTTCGCC
Organism: Nicotiana attenuata; assembly: GCF_001879085.1. Lineage (NCBI taxonomy): Eukaryota > Viridiplantae > Streptophyta > Magnoliopsida > Solanales > Solanaceae > Nicotiana > Nicotiana attenuata. The sequence goes on along the minus strand of NW_017670248.1, from coordinate 315,374 downwards.
ATCGCGAAGCACTGATACACCAGTAGAAAAACCAGCACCTCAACAAGTCCAAATATGGTCTGAAATCAATCTGAAACTCAACCGAGACTCCCAAGCTCCAATCTGAACATGCATACAAATGTAATAACATCATACAAATTCGCTCGCTACTTAAACTCATCAAAACAACATCAAAAATCATGAATCGATCAATAATACTTAAGATATCAGTTTAAGAACTTATTTTTCACAATCTTTCACATAATCCTCCGAAATGCGCTCGGATCACCCGGCACCCCAACCAAACGTGTTTATAAGTCCAAAAATAACATAAAAACCTACCAGAATCATCAAAATACCGATTTGAGGGCGTTCAAAAAAAATATTGATCGTGATCAACTCTAGCCTTATTTTAAGTCAAAATTCACTTTTCTTTAAAATTTTACGTAAAAGCATTCTGAAAAATGACACGGACCACGTACGAAAATAAATAAACATCAAATGGAACTATAAGAGGTCTCGGCATATGGAAATAAAGGCTAGTACTCAAAATGACCTATTGGATCGTCACATTCTCTATAAGAAACATTCGTCCTCGAACAAACATAGAAAAGTACCTGTAATGGTAAATGTGTGGGTATCTAATTCGCATATCAGACTTGGACTCCCACGTAGCCTCCTCGATCATTTGATCTCTCTATTGCACTTTCATAGAAGAAAAATTCTTAGATCTCAACTTACCAAGTCTAGTATAGCTACCGACTCTTCCTCATAGGTCAAGTTTTCATCAAACTGCACCATGATGAAGTCCAAAATATGTGATCTATCCTTATAGTACCAATTAAACATGGAAATATGAAATACCATATGTGCCCCTGCTAGGCTAGGAGGAAATGCAAACCTATAAGCAACCTCCCCAACTCTCTCCAAGATCTCAAATGGGCCAATAGGCCTCGGGCTCAACTTTCCCTTCTTTCCAAACCGCATCACACCCTTCATTAGAGACACCCGGAGAAGAACCTTCTCGCCCACCATGTAAGCCATATCTCGAACCTTCTAGTTGGTATAACTCTTTTTCCTAGACAGAGCTTTACGAAGTCGCTCCTGAATCACCTTAACCTTTTCCAAAGCATCACGAACCAGATCAGTACCCAACAATCTAGCCTCTCTGGGCTCGAACCAACCAATCGGTGAACGACATCGCCTCCCATATAAGGCCTCGTATGGTGCCATCTGGATGCTCGACTGATTGCTGTTGTTGTAGGCAAACTCCACTAGAGTTGAAAACTGGTGCCACTGACCCTCGAAATCCATAGAGCATGCTCGCAACATGTCCTCCGAAATCTGAATAGTGCGCTCAGACTGTCCGTCCGTCTGAGGATGGAATGTGGTACTCAGCTTGAACCGCTTGCCCAACTTACATTGCACGGCTCTCCAAAAATGCAATGTGAACTACGTGCCTTGGTCAAGGGATTACAAAAAGAGGGCGCATTCATGTGTTGCACTAAAAAAAAGGACCTAAGAGAGGAGCAATCGTCCAACTTCTCGGTGACCGAATAAGAGAGGTTTTTACCGCTTTCTCTTCTCCCGAAATAATAGAAATGGGCCAGCCGTGCAAGTGGATAATCTGCCGGATGTAAATCTGAGCCAACTGCTCTAAAGAACAAGAAGTCATCACCTAAATAAAGTGTGCGAACTTTGTCAACCGATCCACAATAACCCAGACTGCTTCATATTTCCTCAAGGTTCATGGTAAGCCTACCACAAAATCTATAGTAATGCGCTCCCACTTCCACTGTGGTATCTCCAATATCTGAGTCAACCCACCATATTTTTAATGCTCATACTTCACCTATAGAGAGTTCAAACACTGAGATACATAAGCAACAATATATTACTTCATTCTCCGCCACCAGTAGTGCTATTTCAAGTCACGGTACATCTTCATGACACATGGGTGAATGGAATAGCGGAAACTGTGAGCCTCTTCAAGGACCAACTCTCTCAACCCATCAATATTTGGAACACAAATCCGGCCATTAAGCCACATAACACCATCATCTCCAATCACAACCTCCTTGGCACCACCCTGCACACCGTATCATTCAACACCAATAAGTGAGGATCATCAAACTAGCGAGCCTTGATACGCTCCAGCAATGATGACTGTGACACAACACAAGCGAGAATCCGTCTAGGCTTAGAAACATCCAGCCTCACGAACTGATTGGCCAAAGCCTGGACATCCATGGCTAATGACCTCTCTATTATAGGTAAATATGTCAAATTGCCCATGCTCTTACCCTTCCTACTTAATGCATCGACCACTATATTGGCCTTCCTCGGATGATGTAATATGGTGATATCATAGTCTTTCAACAACTTTAACCATCTCCGCTGCCGCAAATTAAGGTTCTTCTGCTTGAATAGGTGTCGGAGACTCCGATGGTCGTTATAGGCCTCACATGGAACACCGTATAAATCGTGCCTCCAAATATTCAGTGCGTGAACAATGGTTTCCAACTCTAAATCACGCATAGGGTAATTCTTCTCATGAACCTTGAATTGTCGAGATGCATAGGCAATCACCCTACCGCCATACATCAATACTGCACCAAGCCCAATACGCGACGCATCACAATATATAGTGTAAGATCCCGAACCTGTTGGCAACACCAACACTAGAGCTATAGTAAATGCAGTCTTGAGCTTCTGAAAGATCACATCACACTTATTAGACCATCTGAAAAGAGCACCCTTCTGGGTAAACTTGGTCAATCGGGTTGAGATAGATGAAAACCCATCCACGAACCAACGATAATAACCTGCCAAACCCAAGAAACTCCAAATCTCTGTAATAGTAGTAGGTTTAGGCCAGTTTTGAACTTCCTCAATATTCTTATGATCCACCTAAATGCCCTCGAAAGATACAACATGGCCCAAAAATGCAACCGAGTCGAACCAGAACCCACACTTCAAGAACTTGGCATATAACTGACGATCCTTCAAAGTCTGAAGAACGAGCAGGAGATGCTACTCATGCTCCTTTCAACCGCGGGAGTGAACCAAAATATCATCAATGAAGACAATCACAAAGAAATCCAGATAGGGCTTGAACATCTGGTTTATCACATCCATAAAGGCTGTTAGGGCATTAGTCAAGCCATATGACATCACTAAGAACTCGTAGTGGTAATACCGAGTCCGAAAAGTGTTCTTAGGCCTCATTTGTTTTTTTAGATTAAGACGTCTAAATCTGAATATCAAGATGTGTATTAAGATTAAGATATCTGAATCTGAATACACATCTGAATATTACGATGTGTATTAAGATCTGAATACTAAATGATTAAGACTGCTTGATTTTTAACATCTGAATGTATAAAATTTATCTTTATTTGAAAATTAATAAAAATAAAATTCAAATGAAATATTAATTAATATATTATTCTATCAGTAAAATATATAATTTTTTTAAAATATGGTAGTTGCTGGTGGTGATGGCTAACGCTGGTGCTTGTGAAGGCCGACTAGAGGCGGTGGTTGGTGGTAGGTGGTAGGTTTGGTTGATGGTGGTGGTTCCGGGTAGTAGCTAGTGGTAATTAGTAGTGGTAGCGATTATTATTGAGGATGGTGGTGGTGAGTGGTTATAGTTAATAATGACGGGTTGTGGTGATAGTTGTGATTGAGGAATAAAGTAATGGGAGGTGGTAGTTTATAATGAGCGGCAGTGCCGATTATGGTTGTTGCTGGTGATGGAGTGGTTAGTTGAGGCAGTTGAGGTGGATGAGTGTTGTTTGTGGTTGAGAATGATAGCAGTGAGAGTGGTGGGGATGGTGGGTGGCAGTAGTCGATTATGGTGGCGGCTATGATTGAGGATGGTGGTGGTGCTGGTGGTGGTAGTGATGGTGCTAGTGGTGGTTGAGTATGGTGGTGGTGGCGGCATGGTGGTAATTGATAATGGTAGGCGGTGGCGACAATTAATAATGAATATGGATGATAGCATCTTAATGAAATTAAGTCTTTGTCATGGATCTTAATCATACAAACCTATTCAGACTCATTAAGTGGTTGTGAAGTAAAAAAAACAAACATACTTAATGATTAAGATCTGTATAATTATGATTCAGACTTTAAAAATAAATGCACTTAATGTCTGAGATCTGAATGATTAAGATTTAGACCTCCATTAAGTGCAAACAAATGAGGCCTTAGGGACATCCGATGCCCTAATCTTCACCTAATGGTAGCCTGATCTCAAGTCAATCTTGGAAAACACCTTGGCACCTTGAAGATTATCAAATAAGTCATCAATCCTAGACAATGGATACTTGTTCTTGATAGTGACCTTGTTCAACTACCGATAATGCATATATGCATCGATCCGTCCTTGTTTTCACAAACAACACCGGTGCACCCCAAGGCGAGACACTTGGTCTGATAAATCCCTTATCAACCAAATCCTCCAACTTCTCCTTTAGTTCTCTCAACTTAGCTGGGGCCATGCGATATGGTGGATTCGAAATAGGATGAGTGTCCAGAACCAAGTCAATGAAAAAGTCGATATCTCTTTCGGGTGGCATCCCTGACAAATCTATAGGAAACACCTCTAGGAACTCACGCACAATTGGAACCGTATCCATGGAAGGAACCTTTGCACTGGAATCACGGATAGGACAAATATTCCAGACATCCCTTCTCGACCATACGCCGATCCTTCACATATGAAACGACCCTACTAGTGGAATGACTAGGAGTCCATCTCTACTCCTATCGAGGCAACCCCATCATGGCTAGTGTCACAATGTTGGCGTGACAATCCAAAATATCATGATACAATGACAACCAATCCACGCCCAAAATCACATCAAAATCCACCATATCAAGTAGCAGAAGGTCGACTCTAGTCTCATAACTACCAATAGTGACCAAAAAAGCACAATATACCCAATCAACCATCATAGAATCCCCAACGGGCATGGACACATAAACAAGAGAACTCAAAAAATCACGGGACGTATCCAAATATGAAGCAAAATAGGATGATACATACGAATAAGTAGAACCCAAATCAAATAAAATTGATGCATCTCTATGGCAAACTATAATAATACCTGTGATGACTGCATCAGACGACTGTGCCAAAGGTCTACCTGGAAATGCATAGTGTCCCGCCCCCTTTTTCCTTCGCGGAGTCTAGGTTTCGACATTCATGGGGGAACAACTCGTTTCCTTTTGGGAATTGGGTAATTGAAGAATCGCCACCTAACGAATTAAGGTGCGTTAGGTCACCAAGAGCAATTAACTCAATTAACCAATTTGCATTACTAGAGATTAGGGTAAGGGCTCGAAATAACCTTGAGGGGAAGGTGTTAGTCACCCCTCGTGGTTCACAACGGTGGGTCCCGACCGAACTTAAACTTTGTGAATTAGTCATTTAACAAGTAAACAGTCTAAACACATATTTGCAAATAAAGGTAATTTACACAGTCTAAACACATATACAACCACGTAAGTTAAGCACACGTAAATTAAGGAGGTTTGAGCAGTCCAAGCATGCATACATAAACCAAGGAAGTTTAGGCAGTCTAAGTACACATATATAAATTGGGGGAAGGGAAGTCCTAAGTTGGTTAGTCTATAGTATCATATCCATGCAATGCCCAGTAATCACATCTCAGTGAGAGGGGCTACACGTTGCATTAGCGCACAGGTCATCATATCCTTTTACTACCCATTACCCTCCCCTTAGTGGTTATATAAGTGAATTTGATTAACGACCTCTAAGCGTGTTGTTACCTATCCCTTCCTTATGGTCCCGGAGGAGTTTAGGACCTCTAGACTTAGGCAGTTCTAGACAATCCTAAGTTGTTTAAAAGGAAAAAATCTAGGCGAGAACAAATAACACGTAGGATTGTCAAATAAGAAAGAGATAGAAGGTGTCGCGCCCCCTTTTTCCTTCGCGGAAATCGGGTTTATGACATTTGGAGGACAACTCGTTCTTTTTGGGAACTGGGTTTAGCATTTGAAGAGTCGCCACCTAATGATTTATGGTGCATTAGGACACCAATGGGGTTCAATTCTAAGTCATTTGAATAACCAGAGATAGGGTAAGGGCTTGAAATTATCCTAAGGGGAAGGTGTTAGGCACCCCTTAGGATCCACTAGTGTGGTTCCCGGCCAGAAAATTATTGTGAATTTGGGGTGCAATTAACATATAAGCAGATAAGGCTCAAATAAGAGGGGATTTCAATACACAATAGTTTGAAAGTAAACAAAGTTTGAAAGAGCAATTAAAAGAGCTAATTTTAAATAAGGAGTTACAATGCTAAAAAAAAGAGAATGGGGAAATAAAGGAAGGGGGTCCTAGGTTTATATTTAATATGGATCACATCAATGCAATACTCGATAATCACTCCTCAAGAGAGGGGCTACACGTGGTATTAGCGCACCGGTCATCATATCCATATCTACCCTTTCCCACCCCGTTTAAGGTACTAAAGCGCGGATTGGTCTCGATCACTATTGCATGCTATTACCCGTCCTGTTTTTATCAGTCCCGGAGACACTTAGGACTACTAATCCTAAAAGGGAGGGATATTAGGCTGATTTGAGGTTTCAAAGGGTAAAAAAATCTAAGGCGACATACAAAACATATAAAAGACTGCACATTAAAGGGGAAACACACAAACACATAAGCCTCAAGTATACCTCCTCAAACAAAACAATCCAACAGCACGACTTAAACAAATGAGTAAGGTCTGATTCTAAAAAAATACTTGAGGGAAGAGGAGATTGTTGTAATTGCAGCAGGTCGGGCTTATCACATGACTCAGTTAGGAAACACGAATCGGGCTACTACTGATTGTAGCACTTAAACAAATAACAGAGGCGAGTTCAGTTTTATTTATACTGCCTAAGGCTTGCCTAAGTGTTTAGGTGAGACCTTAGAAGCATGGTATCTATTACTGATCTTGAATGTAGTCACAGCTTAAAGTGGATGATTTGAAACCTTACAGACATGTTTGCTAAATCGTGTTAGCCAGTTACTTAAGCATTGGTTCAAAACAGACGGGTTTTACATTAGACTAGTTGCAGACGATAGGATCCATTATTGCTAGTTTTGACTCCTATGAACATGGTATCTAGCGTACTAATTTTGAACATGGTACTAATTTATAGCCGTTTAAATCCTAGAGCATGATGTCTGAGTGGTAACAAGCGTGCAGAATTTAGAATGAAGTCCTATAGGCAGGTTATCTAGGCATGATGTTAAACATGCAGAGTAAATAAATCTCTATAGGCATGATGTCTAAGGCGCAGAATTAAAATACCCTATAGGCATGGTTTCTAAATGCAGTTTGAATATGCAGGATTAAAATACCCTATAGGCATGGTTTCTAAATGCAGTTTGACTATGCATGATTTAAAATACACTATTGGCATGGTTTCTAAATGCAGTTTGAATATGCAGGATTTAAAATACCCTATAGGCATATTTTCTACCCTTGACATGCATAAATACTCAACCCTTTTTACTAGCCAGCCCCAAATATTTATTACAAACTTATTACAAACCAGGAATACTAAATACATCAAAATAAATAAAATACAACTAGAGGAGGTGCGATTCTTGGTTCCTCCCTGAGCTATGGAATAAACTGCCTTAAGATGCCATTGCTTCAAAGCCTTTCTCAAACTTGAGTGTGTCAGAGTTCCCTAAGGGCCTCAATAGGACCCCAGGCAGTGCTCACACCCAAGTTACATAACCAGAATAGGGACAAGTGCAGCGTGGAAATGCTAGCCCTCATGTGTCCAAGTTCAGAGGGAGCTCATGGGTCCCAAGGCAAGGCTCACATGAGGGGGCAGAACTTAAGTCTAAGAAGAGAGTGAAAAGTGCAGAAATTAAGTTCTAAGAGCTGAGGGAATAAAGGAGAGGGAAAGGGCGATGGGAGACAGCCATTAACACTTCAAAGAGTTGATAACTTCACGCAAAGGGGCAGGGCATTAGGAATCCATTGCAAGGAACCTATATACTTAGGCATGGGTTAATTCTGGGCATGCACATCAATAGGGAGTGCTGTCATGCTTGTAAATCAACCAGAACACACAACATATAAGGGTAACATGGAGGTTATGATCCTGGGAGGATCAAGTTTGGGTCATGCTCAGTAATATTCGATGATGTCATGCCCCAAACAAACTATAAGTATTAAACACATTGGGGTAGGGATTTAGGATTCACAAGTCATCATACATTGATTTAGAACAGGAGAAGGGAAATTGCAGCATGCTGAATAATGGTACAATCAAAGAAGAAAAGTGCAGAAAAGAAAAGTAGCAAGACTTCGAAATATAGCATTGGCTTTCAGCCGGCTAAATAGGCAATAGCACAAGTAGTGGTAAAGCAAGAGAGAGTGTTTGAGTATAAGTGTGAGTTTAGAGCTAAAGTGTTCGTGTCTGAAAGAAAAGAAGTACAGGGTATTTATAGTTTTTTGAAAACGAGTAAGAGAGAGGTAATAAGTCACAAACATGGAAATAATTATGATTCGGAATCAATTATACAAGTGATTCCCTTCAATTAAGGGAGCACTTGCTTAACGGGCATTGACAAGTTTAAAACAAGGAAAGAAATCAATTTGTCAGCAGACTGACAGTTACAATAAGAGAAGTAGTAAAACATTTAGCTAGCAATCAAGTCTAGGTTCAGAGATACTCTAATTTTGGAAAGAATTCAGTAAGGCAAAATAGGAAAAGAAATCAGTTAACTTTAACGGGCAAGTGAAATCAGAATTTCACTAAAGGAAAAGTTTGAAATTAGTCACAAGTTTGAAAAACAATCAAAGAAGGAGACTCAGCATATAAATAGGGTGCATAAACATTATACATGTGAGGCCAAGCCTGTTGGCAAAAGGAAATAGCATACAATAGTAGCACTCAAAGAAAATTCAATAGATAGCAACACTCGAAGCATGATAGTCAGTTGAATCAGTAGTGAAGAAACATAGAATATCAAAAGCATGCAAAAATCTCACAGTAGCAGGTGAGGAAAACTTCTTTCGAAAATTAGGGTTTCGAACATAATCTAGTTTTAGAGATGATAGAGACCCAGAATCAGAAGAATCACACAAAGGAATAGGGGTAAAGAACTTCAAATCGAGTTATGCACTCAAACGAACAGTCTCGGACCCAAAACCATAGGGTTTTTAGCAGTAGAAGAATTTTTAAGATGGATAAACAGAAAAATCGGATAAAACTCAAGCAAACAAACATTCGTCTAATGAACAGTCCAAAGAAATTAGGGCTTTAACATGCAAACTCAGGTAGAGGGGTAACACGAGCAAACATAGCAACATATGTCAAAAATCAAAGAAAAGTTTTATAACTTAACAGAACACTAATCGGAAAAATAAGGAGTTTTTGAAAGCAGAGTTTCAAAAGACACTTTGAGAAAGACGCTTAAAAGTTCAGAGCAAACATAGATCTGAAACTAATCTAAAAGAAATCGAAAGGACCTTAGAGGTTAGGGTTTCAGAAGAACCCCAAATGATGAGAAATGCCTTGAAAACCATCGATCTAAGCCGGAGAGTCAAAAGTATGACTCAACTAGCCATAGCTGGCCGGTGAAAGGTCAGAGATAACCGGACAACAACCATGAACTAAAATCGAACAGGGTCTGGACCAAATTCTTTCAAGCTCTAGCCTTGGGACCATAAGAATCGAACACATAGAAGCCATGGGGGTTGATACAGGTCTCCTGATGACCTTGGAAGCCATAGATTTGGGAGGTGTTAGGGTTGTAGTTTGATGGCGGCGGCTAGGGTTTGAGAGGATTTGAGAGACGATTGAGAGAGAAGGGGGATTCAGAGGCGGCTGTAGGTAAGAAATGGTTAGGGTTTGGGGGTAGTTGGGAATTAATTTAGGAAAGGGTTAATGTGAGCCGTTGATCTAAGCGATCAACGGCTGGGATTAAATGGGAATCCGGGCGGGTCGTTTAAAAGGGTCATGGGTCGGTTTGAATGGGAATTGGGTCAGAGTAAAATTGGGTTTAAATTGGGGGTCCAATTCAGGCTGTGATTGAAATGCAATTGGGGCTAGATTTTAAATATCCACTTTTCCCTTATTTATTTTTATAAAAAATAGCAAATTAATTTCTAAAAACCAATTAAAAGAAAGAAAATGATTTATAATTTATAATTATCAATTTGGAAATACTAGGCTTAATTTTTATAAATATAAACGCAGTTAAATCTCAGAAGAGGCTAATATTGCAATTATATACAATTTAAATTTAAAAATACTAAATAAATTTGTAAAAAATATTCAAAAATTATCTCAGCTATATTTTGGTATAATTATGAGAATTAAATAAATGAATCATCAAAAGTAATAATTTTGGAAATTATTATTGAATTTTTATGGATAAAATAGGGCAATAAATTGATTTAAAAAATCTTTAAAAATTAAGAAGAAATAATAAAACATTTGGGCATACTTATATATGCATGCATATGCTATTTTGAAAGTATTTAGTATATTAAAAATAAATAGGGAAAAAATTGGGTATCAACAGCTGCCCCTCTTTACCTGGGAAGGATGAAAGAGTTATCGGGTAAAATATGATGGCCAATTTTGACCGAGCGAGATGGTTTGAAGAAGTTTAGGCCGTGCCCTGGCTTCTGAGCTGCCTACATATCCCTGGTTTTTTAGGAATCAGGCCAGATGTAGTTCAGAATCCGTCGGCGGAGTATGCCGATGGGGACTTCCCAAGAACGGACGCAATATTTAGGTCGGGATGAATGGTTAAGGTCTTATAGGGCTGCGGGAACTGGAGCGGGATCGCTCCTACCGAGATGGTCGTTGCTCGCCGGTTTACCTGCAAATAAGCAATACAAGCATATATTGTGCGTAAATTTAAACATGATGCGAATTCCCGTCGGACCATGAATGTTGTCTCTGGACGGTTAGGATGACGTCCTTAGAACATGATGTCCTGGGCCATGAAGCGTATAATAAAGGATTCGCAGGCCATGAAATGATGCTCTCAGGCTATGAGGATGATGCCTCCGAACCATGATGCCTTTGAATAATGATATGCACAAGATAAAAGGGGATCCTTAGGCCTTGACATGGTGTTCTCGGGCCATGAAGATGATGCCTCCGAACGATGACGCCTTTGGATAATTTGGCGATCTTTTAGCCCATGAGATGCAGTATTTGGCGATCTTTCAGCCCATGCAATGCAATAGGTGGCGATCTTTCAGCCATGCAAATGTAGAGGTGGCGATCTTTCAGCCATTCCAATGTAGATAGGTTGGCGATCTTTTAGCCATGCCAATGTAGATAGGGTGGCGATCTTTCAGCCATGCAAATGCAGATGGTGGCGATCTTTCAGCCATGCAAATGTAGAGGCGGCGATCTTTCAGCCATGCAAACGTAGAGGCGGCGATCTTTCAGCCCATGCCAATGTAGATAGGGTGGCGATCTTTCAGCTATGCAAATGCAGAGGTGGCGATCTTTCAGCCGTGCAAATGTAGATAAGGTGGCGATTTTTCAGCCGTGCAAATGCAGATGGTGGCGATCTTTCAGCCGTGCAATGTAGATAAGGTGGCGATCTTTCAGCCATGCAGCGTAGATAAGGTGGCGATCTTTCAGCCGTGCAAATGCAGATGGAGACATCGTTTAGTCTCGGAAGGCAGAATGGTAGCCTTATGCAATGCAGAAAATGTAGATGGAGACAGTGTTTAGTCTCGGAAGGCAGAATGGTAGCCTTATGCGATGCAGAAAAATGCAGATGGAGATAGCGTTTAGTCTCGGAGGCAGAATGGTGGCCTTATGCAATGCAGAAAATGCAGATGGAGACAGCGTTTAGTCTCCTAAGGCAGAATGGTAGCTTTATGCGATGCAGAAAAATGCACATGGAGACAGCGTTTAGTCTCGGAAGGCAGAATGGTAGCCTTATGCAAGAAATAAAAGGGCAAATGGTAATAGAGCTTTCTTAGCTGATAGTAGATGGCGGTATCGTGACTGCTGGGGACACTGTAACACACCGAATGTCACTAGTGTGTGTGGGTAGCAAATGTGAATAAGTGCAACGGTTCTGAGAGTTGTATTCCTGAATAATGTCTGTCTCGTGAGTGTATAGTACGTTCGATATTTAGCAATCCAAGTGCCTGAATCCAAATAAAGATCGTGAGTTTTGTAAAGGGGGGAAGGTTAGTTCGTATCCCCGCTGGCTCTGCTTGACCTTCTCGGCTTTAATCTGGTGATACTGCATGTATTATTGGGGTAGCGTCGCTAAACAAGGCAATTTCAGTAATAAACATGCATGACTTTGTAAAAATACGGTATAAGTATATAATTAAGAAATAGTTTTTAGATGAACCGACAACTGTGGCATGGTTCAGGACATTGCAACCTCTCTTGCTTCGGAATTTTGAGGGTCCTCCTCAAAATTCTGCCCCAGTTTAATGGGTTGATGCTTCTGACTATTGTTTGCGATGATTGGCTGAAATTACTTCGGAATTTTGAGGGTCCTCCTCAAAATTCTGCCCCACTTTCCAACTGCGGGGAAAATGGAAATTTTATTGAATTGTGACCGAACCCATAGGGCTGCCTACGTATCTCCTCTTAAACGGGAATCAGGTCAGGCGTAGTTCAAATACATCATATAGGGAAGCATAAATATTACACATAGTAACACTGACTGCATCTGAGTTGATAGGTTTTGGCCAGACTTCTCCGTCCATTTCTGCAAGTATGAGGGCTCCTCCTGTCAAAACCCGATGAACCATGTATGGACCCTGCCAGTTGGGAGAGAACTTCCCTTTGGCTTCATCTTGATGCAAGAAAATTTTCTTTAACACTAGCTGCCCCGGTTTGAACTGTCTCGGCTTGACCTTTTGTTGAAGGCTCTGGACATTCTGTTCTGATAAAGTTGACCATGGCAAACTGCATTCATTCTCTTTCCATCTATAAGAGCTAGCTGCTCGTAATGACTCTTCACCCATTCTGCATTGTCGAGCTCAGCTTCCTGTATGATTCTTAAGGAAGGAATCTCTACTTCGGCGGGAATGACGACTTCTGTACCATAAACCAGCATATAGGGGGTTGCCCTGGTTAATGTGCGGACTGTGGTGCGATATCCCAATAGAGCAAATGATAACTTCTCGTGCCACTTCTTATGCTTCTCTATCATTTTCCTCAGTATCTTCTTGATATTCTTGTTGGCGGCTTCTACGGCTCCGTTCATCTGAGGCCTGTAGGTTGTAGAATTCTTGTGTCTGATCTTGAAGGTCTCGCACATGTCTTTCATCAAGTCGCTGTTGAGATTGGAACCATTATCAGTAATGATTGACTCTGGAATATCGAATCAACAAATAATGCGGTCGCGGACAAAGTCTGCCACGACTTTCTTGGTTACTGCTCTGAAAGGTGCTTCTTCGACCCATTTGGTGAAATAGTCAATTGCTACTAGGATAAACCTGTGCCCGTTGGAAGCAGCAGGCTCGATTGGTCCAATGACATCCATTCCCCAAGCGGCGAACGGCCACGGCGAGCTTGTTGCATTAAGCTCATTTGGAGGCACTTTTATCATGTCTGCATGTATCTGGCAGCGGTGGCACTTCCGCACATACTGGATGTAGTTCGTTTCCATGGTCATCCAAAAGTAACCTACTCGGAGTATCTTCTTTGCTAAGACGAAACCATTCATATGTGGACCGCAGGTCCCAGCATGGATTTCATCTAGCAGTTTGGATGCTTCCTTTGCATCGACACACCTTAGTAGTCCCAGATCAGGAGTCCTCCTATACAGGATTCCTCCACTGTGAAAGAAGTTGTTGGACAATCTCCGTAGTGTGCGTTTTTTAGTACGACTGGCAAGCTCCGGGTACTCCCCTTTTGCCAAATATTCCTTGATATCCCGAAACCAAGGCTTTCTGTCTGCTTCTTCTTCAACATGGGCGCAATAAGCTGGCTGATCGTGGATTTTCACTGGAACGGGATCAATGAAATTCTTGTCTGGATGCTGTATCATAGATGATAGGGTAGCCAATGCATCAGCGAACTCGTTCTGGACTCTAGGAACATGTTGGAACTCCGTTCTCGTGAACCTCTTTCTTAACTCCTGTATATGATGCAAATACGGGAGTATCTTGGGGTTCTTGGTCGCCCATTCTTCTCGTACCTGATGTATAAGAAAGTCTGAATCTCCAATTACTAGCAACTCTTGTACGTTCATGTCAATGGCCATATCGAGCCCTAGGATGAAGGCTTCATATTTGGCCATGTTGTTGGTGCACGGGAACCTAAGGTTGGCGGACACCGGATAATGCTGACCGGTTTCTGATACTAGGACTGCTCCTATGCCAACTCCTTTGAAATTTGCTGCTCCATCGAAAAACATTCTCCAACCATCATAGGATTCTGCAATGTCTTCTCCTATGAGCGATACCTCTTCATCGGGAAAATATGTTTTCAAAGGTTCATATTCTCCATCTACGGGGTCTCAGCAAGGTGGTCCGCCAATGCTTGTCCCTTGATTGCCTACTGAGTTATGTATACAATATCGAATTCACTCAGTAGGATTTGCCACTTGGTTAGCTTGCCAGTGGGCATGGGCTTCTGAAAGATGTACTTTAGAGGATCCATCCTTGATATGAGGTATGTAGTATAGGCACAGAAGTAATGCCTCAGCTTCTAGGCCACCCAAGTCAGAGCACAGCAGGTGCGCTCTAACAGAGAATACCGGGCTTCGTACGGAGTGAACTTCTTGCTGAGATAGTAAATGGCCTATTCCTTTCTCCTGGTTTCGTCATGCTGCCCCAAGATGCAACCAAAGGCACCATCTAGTACTGCGATGTAGAGTAGTAGGGGTCTACCTGGCTCGGGCAGGACCAAAATGGTGGTGTTGACAGGTATTCGTTGATTCTGTCAAAAGCTTTTTGGCAGTCATCAATCCAATTGGTAGCGGCGTCCTTCTTCAACATCTTGAAGATTGGCTCACAGATAACCGTGGACTGTGCTATGAACCGGCTGATATAGTTAAGTCTTCCCAAGAAACTCATCACAACCTTCTTGTTCTTTGGCGGTGGTAGTTCCTGAATGGACTTGACCTTTGATGGATCCAATTCTATTCCCCGGCGGCTCACAATAAACCCAAGCAGCTTTCCAGCGGGAACCCCAAATGCACACTTTGCAGGATTCATTTTCAGGTTGTACCTTCGAAATCTATTGAAAACCTTCCTCAAATCTTCCATGTGATCAGTAGCCTTCTTGGACTTGATGATAACATCATCTACCTACACCTCAATCTCCTTGTGTATCATATCATGGAAAATGGTAGTCATGGCCCTCATGTAGGTGGCCCCTGCATTCTTCAGGCCGAATGGCATCATCTTGTAGCAGTACATTCACCACGGCATAATGAAAGCCGTTTTCTCAGCATCTTCTTCATCCATCCAGCTCTGATGATAACTAGCAAAACAATCCACAAATGATTGCAACTCGTGCTTGGCGCAATTGTCAATTAGGATGTGTATGTTTGCTAAAGGGAAGTCATCTTTCGGAGTGGCCCGGTTGAGATCCCGGTAGTCGACACAGACTCTGACCTTCCCGTCCTTCTTTGGTACTGGCACAATATTGGCTAACCATGTCGGGTATTCTACTACCCTGAGAACCTTGGATTTGACTTGCTTAGTGACTTCTTCCTTGATTTTCAAACTCATGTCTGGCTTGAACTTCCTGAGCTTCTGCTTTACCGGCGGACACGTCAGATTCAGTTGGCAGTTTATGGGCCATAATAGAAGTACTTAGACCAGTCATGTCGTCATATGACCAGGCGAATATGTCCTCATATTCCCTTAGAAATTCTTTGTATTCCTTCTTTTCTGATGGTGATAAATGAACGTTGATTCGTGTTTCCTTGACATTCTCTGCATCTTCCAGATTAACAATTTCTGTCTCGTCCAGGTTGGACTTAGGTCGATTTTCAAAGTTCTCAACTTATTTGACGATCTCCTCAGGTATATCATCTTCCTCTGTATCTATGTCTATCTGTTGTGTTATCTCATTGCATGTCACAGTCATTGGTTCATCAAGATAAGTAATAGTAATGCTGTATAAGTAAAGTAATAAGAGAAAATGATAAGAGTGTTGATTTATAAGAAAAATCGAAATGCTTTGATAAATTCCATAACTGTTTTGAACATTGAAGATCTTATTGCAGAAATCAAAAATGCGAAAGGAAAAATTAACTAGTAAAAATAAAAGATAGTGCATGATGCTTGTTCAGCCTTGCTACCCCGAGGCTCGCCAGGCTCTGGTGGTTCTGACGGTCCAGTTGTTGAGGTATGTTCCTCTACTTACGGCTTGTATGGAAGGACCTTCCTCCCCCTCCTCCTCGAACACAACACAACAATCCATGTCATCGTCTTCTAAGAACAAGTTCTTCACTGCAGCAAGTGTCTCCTCCTCGTCTGTCCCATAAACAATGTCGGCCTGTTGGAAAGTCTGCTCCAAAGGCGGTATTGGCTGTTCCGGTGGGTAGTAAGGACCGCGCCATGGTGGCGACCAGTTGTTGAATTCTTCCCAGGTGTACTCATATCCCAGACCGAAAGTGGTGCCATGTTTCTTGAGTTTTATGGGCTTAGTGATTCCTTGGAGGTTCTTGCCAAGCCCCTTGCCAGGTTCGTACCTACTCCAGTTCAATATACTCTCGATCTTGTTGTCCCACCATTTATCTTTGTCAACAGCATTGACTCGCTCAATTTTTTTGATAGGTCTCCCCACCTAACTTTCTTCTTCCCCCTATTGCCGGAATGGTCTGACCACTGTATATAGGATTGTTGTTGTCACCATGGATGATTACTTCTTGGTGATTCCATTCAAATTTTACCGCCTGATGCAGTGTTGATGCTACGACCCAAGCGACATGGATCCATGGCCGTCCCAACAGCAGATTGTAAGATGTCGGCACGTCTATCACTTGGAAATCAACATCGAACCAAGTTGGCCCCATTTGCAAACACGGGCTAATCTCCCCAGTGGTGGACCTTTGGGAGCTGTCGAAAGCTTTCACATTGATAGCTCTGTCCTTTATTTCATGCAGTCCCTTACCCAACGTCCTGAGTGTTACCACGGAACAAATGCTGAGGCTGGACCCTCCATCGATCAGAATTCTGGTGATAAAATAGTCTTCGCATTGGATGGTGATGTGCAATGCCTTGTTGTGACCCAATCATTCAGGTGGCAGCTCATCTTCATGAAAAGTGATCTTATGACTTTCCAATACCTGTCCTGCCATGTTAGCCATTTCTCCACCGGTGATGTTGCTTGGCACGTATGCTTCACTCAGCACCCTCAACAGGGCATTCTTGTGTGCCTCGGAATTTTGTAGCAAAGCAAGGATGGAAATTTGCGCCGGTGTTTTGTTCAGCTGGTCGATGACCGAGTATTCCTTGGCCTGTTTCTTTCTCCAAAGATTATCCAGCCCGGTCTCAATGATGGGTGGACGGTTGGAGGCCTGCTTGTTTGACTCAGCTAAGTGTTCAGGGGTATAAACTCTAAAAGTTCTCGTCATACCCTGTGCCGCAATAGTCTCTTCGAACCTAACCTTGCCTTTCCTCCTTGCCTCGGCTGTATAGTCCCATGGGATAGCCTTCGTATGGAAAGGCGTCATGGTCGACATCGCCACTGGGATCGGCGTGGCTATCTTTACTCCGAACGGAGCATGGGCCTTGGATGGCAAAACCGTAACTTCAAACGGTGTGGATGCATTTGCTGGAGACACGAATTCGACCTCAATTGGCGCTGGTGCCTTTGCAGATGACGTTGCTTCGAACTCAAGCGGCACAGACATATTTATCTCAGCGTCCCCAGAGGACTGCATCTGGACTACGATCGGATTAAGAGTAACTATTGGCTTCTTTAGGTCATCACCCTCTGCGATCAACCTGATTGATCCCTCGGGATCCCAATCATCCTATATTTCAATCATGTGAACACCTCCACCCTTGTGGTCTGTTAGAGGATTATTGCGGACATTTGGAGCAGGTTCCTTTGCCACAAAAATCTTGTTATCAATTAAATTCTGGATCTTGTCTTTCGTAGAACGACATTCGTCAATGGTGTGTCCTTTCATGCCGGAATGGTATGCACAAGATTTGTTTGGATTAACCCACTGAGAAGGGTTCTCAAGAGTTGCAGCGGGGATAGGGGTGACATAACCAGCAGCTTTGAGTCTTTCATACAACTGGTCAATAGGTTCAGCAATGGCGGTATATTGTTTCGGAGGTCTACGGTCAAAATTTGGTCGAGGTCTAGGGAAGTTTTGGCGTGTAGGAGGTGATTGATAGTGGGATGGTTCAACATTGTAGGCTTGGTAAACATGTGCGGGTTGGGAATGTCTGGGTGAAGTAGGCTGATATGTGGGGGTAGAGGTGATTGATAAGTGGGTGGTGGAGTTTGGTAGGATGGTGAGGGTGTTTGGTAGTTCGGGATAGGCTGATATGTGAGTGGAGGCATTGGGTAGGTTTGGTATTTTATGGGAGATTTGGTTCTCTGTGCCACCATTACGGCTCCTACGTCCCTTTTCTTGGACACACCACCTGACTGTAAGGCCTTATTTGTAGCTTGCAAGGCCTCGAAGTTCGTAACCATACTTCTTTTGATGCCCTCTTCAATCCTTTCACCCAGATTGATAATGTCGGAAAATTTGTGGCTCTCGATCATCATCAGCCTTTCATAATACTGCGGGTCTTGAGCCCGTACAAAGAATTTGTTCATTTGTTCCTCCTCTAGGGCAGGTCTAACCTTAGCAACTTCGGACCTCCAGCGAGTAGCATACTCGCGAAATGTCTCTGTGGGCTTCTTCTTTAGATTTTGAATATAGAACACATCCGGCGCATTATCCGTGATGAACCTGAACCTGTCCATAAAGTCGGACGCCATGCCTACCCAGTTCGACCACTTCTTCGGATCTTGGCTGATGTACCAAGACAAAGCATCTCCTTTCAAGCTCCTCATGAAAAGCTTCATACGGATTCTCTCGTCTTTTCCTACTCCAACCAGCTTGTCACAGTACGTTCTCAAATGGACCCTTGGATTCCCTGTACCATCAAACATCTCGAACTTAGGAGGTTTGTACCCCTCGGGCAGTTCGACATCGGGTTGTATGCAAAGATCTTCGTAGTTCAGCCCTTCAATTCCCTTACTTCCTTCAATGCCTTGAATTCGGCTAGTCAATTTCATAAGTTCTTCGGCTAGGTTCCTGATGAGCAAGTCTTTATCATCAGACTCGGGTGTGCTTGAGATGGGTTGGGTGGAGTGTGGCATAGTCTCCACATAGATGGGGGCTATGGTGGGTGTGGCAGTGGTCATTTGTGGAGTTTTAGAGTTCTGGGATGAGCAGCGGGGTGTTGTTTGAGGTGCGGCAGGTGTTGCAGTGATGGTGAGGAGCGGGGTGGTTTTGTTGCTTTGGGATATTCTATGGAGGTGTAGGGTTCTGGGCATTCGGGAAATTGATATCTAGAGTGGTGAGGGAAAATGACAGATTTGCCAGATTCCGGACCTGATCAAGTTCTTCTTGGAATTTCAACAACTTTTGTTCGAGTTGGGATGCATTTTTCTTAGGAGCCTGAGTACCATGACCATGAGTGACCTCTGCCCGTTCAGTTGAGTTCTCCTTTCTGGTGTTGTTCAAATCTTTCATCTTCCCTTTGTTCTTGTTTCTGACAGGACTAAGAGGAGGAGTGGGTGGAGGGCCCCCTGGATCTCGTGGAATAGGATGATGTTGCCAAAGTTCACGAACTAACCTTTGGGGAGGGGGAATAATAAACAAAAAGTAAAAACAAAAAGGTAACAAGTTAGGGAGGTTTATAAGAAACATTGCAATATTTAAACACATAGTGCGGGAATGTAAATCGTGTCCTGATTTGGGGACCTCTTTATGCCTGAGGTAGGCCTAGCGACAAATTGATTTGGAGAACTTAGGATGCTAAATGCCTCATTTTATTGATAACAATAGACGAATCCCGAATTGACACTAAATACACAAGAAATGAAAATCACTAATGGCCATTGGCCTTATTACATTTGATAAAGCGGAAAGAAAAAACTCCTATCTATTTGGTCCTAGAAGGACCTTCCTCTGGTTGAATGCTCTCGTTGATCAAATCTTCCAGTTCGCGTAGGTTCACCAGTAAAAATGCCTTCACCAGGCGTTCTCCTTCGTTTCCCTCAGCGTTCTGGCAGTCGATGACTCTGTTCCTCACTTTTCCTTCCAATTCTAGCAGAGTGTACTCCAGATATTCCAACTTTTCGCTAGCTTTGACGGCCCTCTCTTTCCACTCATTAATTTGGTCATTTGATGGAAGACTCCTCCACCAATCTAGCAAGAGTGGGGGCGTGCTAATCATACCGAAACTGGGGACCTCGTTCCTTATTTTCTGCAAAACAGAAGGGTTAGACCCTACCCCCACCGGACTCGACTATTTAATATCAATAATTGGCATAAAGCATTTAGTTCTCCAAATAAATGCACAGAACGTGGTAGTGTCCGTTTGGGTTTAGGGAAACTCAGTGGACTTTGGACAAGGCTATCTTAAAGAGTTATTATGCGGACAACATAACTGACTCGGCTAGGTTTGACCATGATGCATGCACAGTTTAAACAGAGTAAGGTTTCTATGGGGTTTTAGACTGGTACCCTTGAGCGGACAACTCAAGGGGGAAAGGCACGGAACCGTCGACTACACCGTTGATCGACTGGTTTTACCGCAAATATACCTTTTTCGGATTTAGGGGTGATAATATCGGTAGAGCGCAACCACTCATTATAAGCGTTGCTATACGATTTGTTTGGCACGAGTGGAATATGATGTTGAGCATGATTATGCAACAATTAAAAGCATGTTGTCACGTATTTGCACGTTAAGAAAGCAGTAAATACAGCAGTTTCATAATTTAAAGCAGTAGTAAAGGAAAGAAACAAAAAGACAAGTCAGTCTTGCAATTGAAAAGGAAATTGAATGCTTAAAGGAATTAAACAAGTAATTGCACATAAAGAGGCATGAATTCACAATAACAGTCTGAAATGGTAAAAGCCTAGATATCCCCAGCAGAGTCGCCATGCTGTCGCGCCCTCTTTTTCCTCCGCGAAAATCGGGTTTATGATATTTGGAGGGACAACTCGTTCTTTTTGGGAACTGGGTTTAGCATTTGAAGAGTCGCCACCTAATGATTTATGGTGCATTAGGACATCAATGGGGTTCAATTCTAAGTCATTTGAATAACCAGAGATAGGGTAAGGGCCTGAAATTATCCTAAAGGGAAGGTGTTAGGCACCCCTCAGGATCCACTAGTATGGTTCTCGGCCAGACAGTTATTGTGAATTTGGGGTGCAATTAACATATAAACAGATAAGGCTCAAATAAGACGGGATTTCAATGCACAATAGTTTGAAAGTAAACAAAGTTTGAAAGAGCAATTAAAAGAGCTGATTTTAAATAAGGTGATACAAAACTAAAAAAAAAAAGAAGGGGGAAATAAAGGAAGGGGGTCCTAGGTTTATATTTAATATGGATCACATCAATGCAATACCCGGTAATCACTCCTCAAGAGAGGGGCTACACGTGGTATTAGCGCACCGGTCATCATATCCATATCTACACTTTCCCACCCCGTTTAAGGTACTAAAGCGTAGATTGGTCTCGATCACTATTGCGTGCTATTACCCGTCCCGTTCTTATCAGTCCCGGAGGCACTTAGGACTACTAATCCTAAAAGGGAGGGATATTAGGCTGATTTGAGGTTTCAAAGGTAAAAAAAATCTAAGGCGACATACAAAACATATAAAAGACTGCACATTAAAGGGGAAACACATAAACACATAAGGCTCAAGTATACCTCCTCAAACAAAGTATACCTCCTCAAACAAAACAATCCAACAACACGACTTAAACAAATGAGCAAGGTCTGATTCTAAAAAAATACTTGAGGGAAGAGGAGATTGTTGTAATTGCAGCAAGTGGGCTTATCACATGACTGAGTTAGGAAACACAAATCGGTCCTACCTACTGATTGTAGCACTTAAGCAAATAACAGAGGTGAGTTCAGTTTTATTTATACTGCCTAAGGCTTGCCTAAGTGTTTAGGTGAGACCTTAGAAGCATGGTATCTATTACTGATCCTGAATGTAGTCACAGCTTAAAGCGGACGATTTGAAACCTTACAGACATGTTTTCTAAGTTGTGTTAGCCAGTTACTTAAGCATTGGTTCAAAACAGACAGGTTTTACATTAGACTAGTTGCAGTCGATAGGATCCATTATTGCTAGTTTTGACTCCTATGAACATGGTATCTAGCGTACTGATTTTGAACATGGTACTAATTTATAGCCGTTTAAATCCTAGAGCATGATGTATGAGTGGTAACAAGCGTGCAGAATTTAGAATGAAGTCTTATAGGCAGGTTATCTAGGCGTGATGCTAAACATGCAGAGTAAATAAATCTATAGGCATGATGTCTAAGGCGCAGAATTAAAATACCCTATAGGCATGGTTTCTAAATGCAGTTTGAATATGCAGGATTAAAATACCCTATAGGCATGGTTTCTAAATGCAGTTTGAATATGCATGATTTAAAATACCATATAGGCATGGTTTCTAAATGCAGTTTGAATATGCAGGATTTAAAATACCCTATAGGCATATTTTCTACCCTTGACATGCATAAATACCCAACCTTTTTCACTAGCCAGGCCCAAATGTTTATTATAAACTTATTACAAACCAGGAATACTTAATACATCAAAATAAATAAAATACAACTAGAGGAGGTGCGATTCTTGGTTCCTCCCTGAGCTATGGAATAAACTGCCTTAAGATGCCATTGCTTCAAAGTCTTTCTTAAACTTGAGTGTGTCAGAGTTCCCTAAGGGCCTCAATAGGACCCCGGGCAGTGCTCACACCCAAGTTACATAACCAAAATAGGGACAAGTGCAGTGTGAAAATGCCAGCCCTCATGTGTCCAAGTTCAGAGGGAGCTCATGGGTCCCAAGGCAAGGCTCACATGAGGGAGTAGAACTTAAGTCTAAGAAGAGAGTGAAAAGTGCAGAAACTGAGTTCTAAGAGCTGAGGGAATAAAGGAGAGGGAAAGGGTGATGGGAGACAACCATTAACACTTCAAAGAGTTTATAACTTCACACAAAGGGGCAGGGGATTAGGAATCCATTGCAAGGAACCTATATACTTAGGCATGGGTTAATTCTGGGCATGCACAGCAATAGGGAGTGCTGTCATGCTTGTAAATCACCAGAACACACAACATATAAGGGTAACATGGAGGTTATGATCCTAGGAGGATCAAGTTTGGGTCATGCTCAGCAATATTCGATGTTGTCATGCCCCAAACAAACCATAAGTATTAAACACATTGGGGTAGGGATTTAGGATTCACAGGTCATCATACATTGATTCAAAACATGAGAAGGGAAATTGCAGCATGCTGAATAATGGCACAGTCAAAGAAGCAAAGTGCAGTAAAGAAAAGTAGTAGGACTTCGAAATATAGCCTTGGCTTTCAGCCGGCTAAACAGGCAATAGCACAAGTAGTAGTAAAGCAAGAGAGAGTGTTTGAGTATAAGTGTGAGTTCAGATCTAAAGTGTTCGTGTCTGAAAGAGAAGAAGTACAAGGTATTTATAGTTTTTTGAAAACGAGTAAGAGAGAGGTAATAAGTCACAAACATGGAAATAATCATGATTCGGAATCAGTTATACAAGTGATTCCCTTCAATTGAGGGAGCACATGCTTAACAGGCATTGACAGGTTTAAAACAAGGAAAGAAATCAATTTGTCAGCGGGCTGACAGTTACCATAAGAGAAGTAGTAAAACATTTAGCTAGAAATCGAGTCTAGGTTCAGAGATACTCTAATTTTGGAGAGGATTCAGTAAGGCAAAATAGAAAAAGAAATCAGTTAACTTTAACGGGCAAGTGAAATCAAAATTTCACATTATACATGCGAGGCCAAGCCTGTTGGCAAAAGGAAATAGCATACAACAGTAGCACTCAAAGAAAATTCAATAGATAGCAACACTCGAAGCATGATAGTCAGTTGAATCAGTAGTGAAGAAACATAGAATATCAAAAGCATGCAAAAATCTCACAGTAGCAGGTTGGGAAACCCCTTTCGAAAATTAGGGTTTCGAACATAATCCAGTTTTAGAGATGGTAGAGACCCAGAATCAGAAGAATCACACAAAGGAATAGGGGTAAAGAACTTCAAATCGAGTTATGCACTTAAACGAACAGTCTCAGACCCAAAACCATAGGGTTTTCAGCAATAGAAGAATTTTTAAGATGGATAAACAGACAAATCGGATAAAACTCAAGCAAACAAACATTTGTCTAATGAACAGTCCAAAGAAATTAGGGCTTTAACATGCAAACTCAGGCAGAAGGATAACACGAGCAAACATAGCAACATATGTCAAAAATCAAAGAAAAGTTTTTGAAATAACTTAACAGAACCCTAATCGGAAAAATAAGGGGTTTTTGAAAGCAGAGTTTCAAAAGAAACTTCGAGAAAGACACTTAGAAGTTCAGAGCAAACATAGATCTGAAACAAATCTAAAAGAAATCGAAAGGACCTTAGAGGTTAGGGTTTCAGAAGAACCCCAAATGATGAGAAAGGCCTTGAAAACCATCGATCTAAGCCAGAGAGTCATAAGTCTGACTCGACTAGCCATGGCTGGCCGGTGAAAGGTCAGAGATAACCGGAGAACAACCATGAACTGAAATCGAACAGGGTCTAGACCAAAATCTTTCAAGCTCTAGCCTTGAGACCATAAGAATCGAACACATAGAAGCCATGGGGGTTGATACAGGTCTTCTGATGACCTTGGAAGCCATAGATTTGGGAGGTGTTAGGGTTGTAGTTTGATGGCGGCGGCTAGGTTTTGAGAGGATATAAGAGACGATTGAGAGAGAAGGGGGATTCAGAGGCGGCTGTAGAAAAGAAATGGTTAGGGTTTGGGGGTAGTTGGGAATTAATTTAGGAAAGGGTTAATGTGAGCCGTTGCTCTAAGCGATCAACGGCTGGGATTAAATGGGAATCCAGGCCGGTCGTTTAAAAGGTTCATGGGTCGGTTTGAATGCAAATTGGGTCGGAGTAAAATTGGGTTTAAATTGGGGGTCCAATTCAGGCTGTGATTGAAATGCAATTGGGGCTAGATTTTAAATATCCATTTTCGCTTTATTTATTTTTGTAAAAATAGCAAATTAATTTCTGAAAACCAACTAAAAGCAAGAAAATGATTTATAATTTATAATTATCAATTTAAAAATACTAGGCTTAATTTTTATAAATATAAACGCAGTTAAATCTCAGAAGAGGCTAATATTGCAATTATATACTTTAACTTTAAAAATACTAAATAAATTTTTTAAAAATATGCAAAAATTATCTCAGCTATATTTTGGCATAAATATGAGAATCCACTAAATGAATCATCAAAAGTAATAATTTTGGAAATTACTATTGGATTTTTATGGATAAAATAGGGCAATAGAATGATTAAAAAAAAATCTTTAAAAATTAAGAAAAAATAATAAAACATTTGGACAGACTTATATATGCATGCATATGCTATTTTGAAAGTATTTAGTATATTAAAAATATATAGGAAAAAAATGGGTATCAACAGAAGGCTCATGTTTACCTCCATATATACATAGGCAAATAAGCAGCACGTCTCAAACAGCTGATTTTAAAGAAATTCAAAAAGCCTAAGAATATGATATCTAGATGAACATTACAGATACAGAATATGCAGCATTTTTTTAAGGGAAGTGGCAGAATCCTAACCAGCTTGCCTACTGGTTTTATAGCCTGTTAAGCCTGGACAATATCACACATAAACAGAACCTGATTTCACAGTTATTTAACGGCCTAAGGCTTGCCTAGGCGTGTATATACAGTCATAATCTGGGAACTACTTAAACAAATTGAAGTCATTTCATCCTATAGGCATGCTGATCCAAGTGATGAATATTATAGCAGGTGATTTTATACTAATTCATACCAGAATATAATATCTATGTGTATGGTTGTTTTAACCTATTTATTTAAGCGACATGTTTCAAGGAAAATGCACATGCAGTCCTAAAACAGGATCTCTAATGCACATGGAGAAGGTTATTTTGTTAAACAGTATTAGTAACTTAAGAGCAGGATTGCTAAGTGATGACGACTTATGCAGAATCAGAAGTGAAGTGATGAACTACAACATATAATATGCAGAAGCGGTAAACATGATTGTCCTACGACAGGGTATCTAATGCACAAATTTAACACGGTTTAATGTGAATGATCGTAGCAATCCTAAAGCATGCTATCTAATGCATCACACAAACTTAGAACATGATTTCTACAGCAACTCAACATAATATAAAACCTAAAACATGATTTCTACCCAGTTTACCCCACATAATCATGTAGTTACCCTCCCCTTTTTTACTAGTTACCCCAATATCTGTTTATAAAGGATTATTACAGACCAGGATTGAGTAAATTACATAAATGAAATGTAAACTTATACTATAGGGAGCCTGAAGTAGGCCCAAAGTAAACCTGGAGTACCAGGCCTTCAATGTAGTCTCAAATGCCCAAAAATCTCATAGCCAATTTGTGTCCAGGTGTGTCAGAGCTCCCTAAGGACCTCAAGGATCCCGGACTTTTCTCAAAATAGGGACTGATTATGTGCAGTGTGGAAGGGCCAGCCCCAGTGTGCTAGAGTTCGGAGGAATCTCATGGGATTCCTAGGCAGTACACACACTGGAGGGGCAGAACCTATTGACTTAAGATTAAAGTGAGAGTGCTTGAAATAGTTTTGAAAGACTTGGTGGAAAAAAAACAGTGTAGAGATAACTTTGGGAGTAAAAGATTTTGAGATAGAAATTAGTTGTAAGAGAAAGCAAAGAGTGAAAACCATTTAAGAGAATAGTAGGAACATATTTTGAAATCAGTTGTGAAGAGAGAGCAAGCACATAGTCAATTAGTCATAGGGTACACAAACATCCAACAAACCATTGTCACACGGGGATGACAGGGGGTTGGGAACATATAGGAGTCACATTGGGGGTACATGGACAGGGTATAGAGGAAACATACAAACAACAACTGAATAAAATACTTAGGGTCTTAGAGACTTAACAGGTTAGTCATGGACAGTAAATAGTTAAGACATAGATCACAGATGTAATGTGGGAAGCAGGACATGTCTTAAACAGGATTAAGTATACAGGCAGGGTCAATCACATACATCAAATAACCAACATGATCACATAGTTAAGGGATTAAACAGATATTCACAAACAGGCTGGATAAGTATCAGATAACTAGGTGAAGTGTAGACATGATAATCATACATTGAACAGGACAGAACTTAAACATGCTTAGCAAAGAAGTAAACAGGAAAATTGGTTGAATTCATGGTCAGCAAAATAGTGCAGTAATAAAACACATAGAGTTTGGGTCTCAAAATTGAACTATAGACATACCAGTTGAAGAAAGAGTGCAGAATATAAAGCAGGTGTAGTTTCAATATCTAGCCTTGGCTTTCACCCGGCTAGATCAAGAGTTATCACAAGTAGCAGAGAAAGAAAGAGTGTTTGAGTGTGAGTGTGTGTTCTTTGAACTTGTGTTCGTGTGTTAAGACGTAAAACAAAGGATTTTATATAGTAGTTCAAAGGTAGGGAAAATAAGGTAACAGTACTAACTTCAGTCAATCAAGGGAGGATCACAGAATCAATTACACGAAAAAAAATCAGTATAGTCTTCCCTTAATTAAGGGTAATTAACCAACAGTAAGGACAAGAAATATTTAAGGAAAGAAATTCAAATCAGACTTAAGCAAAGAGTGAATAATTAGGAGTCTAATTCAGGAAATAATCACATAAGGAATCAGTTAATATTATAGCCAATTCAATAAGGTAAGAAGACCAATTAAGGTCATAAACAGGGAAATAATCGAGAATCAGTCAATTAGAATTTCAAGATATTGATTTCTGGAAAGATACCAACTTCCACAAATAGAAGATAGGCTAAGTAAAATTCCATAAACATAGAGAAATTAGACAGAAAATAGTTCTGAAAGCCTAATAGGGATTAATTAGGATAAAAGTCACAAAGCAATGAATCTGACTAAGGAAAAGCATGTAAGTCAAAATACAGAATGAAACAATGCAACGGGTAACATGGCAAAACTCACAATCAAAGCAAAGCATAAGAAAGTTAGGGTTTTCACATAAATCGACTAGGGCTTAGGAAGCCTTAGCCTAAATCAGTCGAGAACACATAAGAACAAACGATTAAGCATTAAAAATCATAAATCCTTTGAGAAGATAACTTATAGTAAACCCTAGTTTAGGAAAAACGGAAAATCAGTTGAAAACCAGAAGACTTTCAAGGAAAACATGTGAAATACGTTCGATTCGTTTCAGATCTGTACATATTTGAGAAGATCGGAGACCAAAAAAATTACGGTTTTTTAGAAAGTGCAACAGAAACGAGAACATAGGCTTAGAAAACCTTGGATTCGTAATAAAATAAGAAACATTCTTGCTCAAGGCCGGGCAAATAGCCTGAAACAGGCAAGAAATCCAAAGGTGCAAAATAGACCTGCCTAGGTCCCTTGAAATCCCCTCAAGGATCTAGGAGACGGATAGACCATAGCCGGTAGGAGTCCGGTAGAGGCCTGAGATGATGAAGAAACACCATGGAATAGCAGCGTAAGCCGGTGATGGCAGGGAAATTAGGGTTTTGCTAGAGAGCGTTTGAGAGAGAAAGGGGCAGAATGACAGCGGGGGGAAGGGGTAAATGATTAGGGTTAGAGGGGATTTGGTTAGTTTAATTATGGTAGGAAAATCCTGGACCGTTGATAAAAAATGATCAACGGCCAGGATTGGCTAAGCATTGGGTCGGGTAGGTAAATGATTTGGGCCTAAGGTTTTGGGCTAATTTATAAAGAGGTGTTGGGCTGATTATTTAGGATAAAATTGAAAATAAAAGGGTTGTTTATTAAATACCCAAAATAATTGAATAAAATTAATTTGTGAAATAATTAACTAATTATTAAAATGATTTTTATGCATAGAAATGTTTTAAAATAACTATTTAGTATTTTAGAAATACAATGGACCAATTTCTGGTAAAATATTGCAATAATGTATGCATGGTCCACGATTGCAAAGTTGTTGCAATTATAACCAAAAAGTATCAATCTGGCCATTTATAAAATAATTTGGACTTAGTAGGACCATAAATGGTAATATTAAATCACGAAATGTTTTAAAATCATTTGTGATGCAATTTTGTGATTATTTATATAAGATAAAAATGATAGGGCAAATTAATTTAAACTTAGAAATTATAGAAAACTGCCAATTGATGCTAATGCATAGTTTTAAGGTATATATGCACCTTTTGAAAAATATTATAGGGAAAAATTGGGTATCAACAGCTTCCCCTCTTTGACCGATTGGGATGTTTAGAAAAAATAGAGGCTGAACTCTGGTCTTTGAGCTGCCTACATATCCATGGTTTTACAGGAATCAGGCCATGTGTAGTTCCGGACCCACCGGTGAATGAAGCCGATGGAGTTAATATGGGAATGGTAGCAAGTTTTGGAAAAACTCCTTCTTCGGGGAGGATAGTATCGGATGGGTTTGTGCGGAGTCATGAAGGCGAATCTGAATCACGACGGATGTATCACAGGCCAGATATCTGAATGGTCATAGAGTAAACAGCGGGTAATTGATGGTGGTCGGTTATGTTTGGAACTATCGCAGGATGTGTACTTTATGAACGGAAACCGGAGCGAAGATTGTTCCCGTTTGAAGAACGGTTACTTCCTAGATTACCTGCAAAACTTAAAACACGATGCATGCAAATATATATATGGATTATTGCGAGAATTTAAACATGATGCAAATTCCCTTTGGACCATGAAGGTTGTCTTTGGACGGTGCGAATGATGTCCTTAGACTATGATGTCCCGGGCCATGAATTATGAGATAAAGAGATTCGCAGGCCATGAAATGATGTTCTCGGGCCATGAAAATGGTACCTCCGAACCGTGATGCCTTTGAATAATGATATGCAATTTTGAGAGATCCTCGGGCCATGACATGGTGTCTTCCGGCTATGAGGATGATGCCTTTATACAATGACGCCTTTGGAAAAGTTGGCGATATTTCAGCCCATTAGATGCAATAATAAATCAACAAGGCTTAGTCTTGGGAGGTTGAGGGCAGAGCTCAGTCCGAAAGAGGAGCAAATAGATAGTGCCGGAGAGACAGTGCTTAGTGTCGGTAAATAAAGGCGATGATTGGCCTTGTGCAAATAGGAGGCAGAGTTCAGCCTCATGCAAGATTCGGGATAGGGATTATTCCTATGCAAATGGAAGGCAGAGCTTAGCCTTATGCAAAATGGAGGCAGGGCTTAGCCTCATCCAAGATGCGGGACAGGGCTTAGTCCCATGCTAATGGAAGGCAGAGCTTAGCCTTATGTAGATATGGAGGCAAGGCTTAGCCTCATGCAGATGGAGATAGAGCTTAGTCTCATGCAGGATGCGGGACAGGGCTTAGTCCCATTCAAATGGAAGGCAATGCTTAGCCTTATGCAAATATAGAGGCAGGGCTTAGCCTCATGCAGATGGAGACAGAGCTTAGTCTCATGCAGGATGCGGGACAAGCCTTAGTCCCATGCAGATGAAGGCAGTGCTTAGCCATATGCAAAATGGAGGCAGTGCTTAGCCTCATGCAAGATGCGGGACAGGTCTTAGTCCCATGCAGGTGAAGGAATTGCTTAGCCTTATGTAAAATGGAGGCAGGGCTTAGCCTCATGCAGATGGAGACAGAGCTTAGTCTCATGCAGGATGCGGGACAGGGCTTAGTCCCATGCAGATGAAGGCAGTGCTTAGCTTTATGCAAAATAGAGGCAGTGCTTAGCCTCATGCAAGATGCGGGACAGGGCTTAGTCCCATGCAGGTGAAGGAAGTGCTTAGCCTTATGCAAAATGGAGGCAGTGCTTAGCCTCATGCAAGATGCGGGACAGGGCTTAGTCCTATGCAAAGAACAAGTAGCAAATAAGAGTAGAATATTTCTTAGCTGGAGATATATTCGGTGTCTGGTGGCCCGATTGATAGTGATTTTGCTGCGTGTATATGTTTGCAAATGCTACCGTTACGTCAGATGTGCATGCGCTCAAAGAAAAATTGTAAGTTTTTTAAGGGGAGGTTAGTTCGTGCCTACGTCGGCCTGCTTGGCTTGCTTTGCTTGGTCCGAAGGTCCTGCTCAAATCATCGGGGATAGTGTTGGCTAAACAGAGTCATCTTACAAGCGAGCATGCATAGTTTCAAAGACGTAATAAAAATATATTATTTTACAAATTGGCTAGATGAAACAGTGACTGTGACACGATCCGAGACATTGCAACCTCTCCTGCTATTGAATTTTGAGGGTCCTCCTAAAAATTCTGCCCTAGTTAGATGGATACGTCTGACCGCTGCACATGCTGCGATCGGCTGAAATTGCTTCGGAATTTTGAGGATCCTCCTCAAAATTCTGCCCCAGTTTTTTATTGATTTCTGACTTTCTGGCATATGATGGCGTTGGCTGGACTTGCTCCGGAATTTTGAGGGTCCTCCTCAAAATTTTGCCCCATTTTTTGGTTCTGGGGGGAAATGAAAATTTTACTATGGTATGACCAAGCCCATAAGTCTGCCTACGTATCCCCTCTTAAATGGGAATCAGGTCAAGCGTAATTCAATTTACATCATTTTGTGAAAACATAATTAGTTACACATAGTATCGTTTGACTGCATCTGAGTTGATCGGTTTTGGCCAGACTTCTCCGTCCATTTCTGCAAGTATGAGGGCTCCTTCTATCAATACTCAATGAACCATGTAAGGGCCTTGCCAGTTGGGAGAGAATTTCCCTTTGGCTTCATCCTGATGCGGAAAGATCTTCTTCAATACCAGCTGCCCCGGTGTGAACTGTCTCTGCTTGACTCTTTTGTTGAAGACTCTGAACATTCTGTTCTGATACAGCTGCCCATGACACACTACGTTCATCCTTTTCCGTTGATGAGGGTCAACTGCTCATAACGGCTCTTTATCCATTCTACGTCGCTGAGCTCAGTTTCTTGTATGATTCTCAGAGAAGGGATCTCCACTTCAGCGAGAATAATGACTTTAGTACCATAAACCAGTAAGTAGGGAGTTGCCCCGGTTGATGTGCGGATTATGGTACGGTAGCCCTATAAAGCGAATGGTAGCTTCTCATGCCATTGTTTGTGCTTTTCTACCATTTTTGTCAGTATCTTTTTGATATTCTTGTTAGCGGCTTCTACAGCTCTGTTCATCTGAGGTCTATAGGCTGTGGAATTCTTGTGCTTGATTTTGAAAATCTCACACATGTTATTCATCAGATCACTGTTGAGATTGGAGGCATTGTCAGTGATAATTGATTCTGGAACTCCAAACCGGCAAACAATCCGGTCGCGGACAAAATCTGCCACGACTTTCTTAGTTACTGCCTTGTAAGATGCTGCTTCGACCCATTTGGTGAAGTAATCAATAGCTACAAAGATGAAACGATGCCCAATTGAGGCGGTGGGCTCGATTGGACCAATGACATCCATTCCCCAAGCGGCGAATGGCCAAGGTGAGCTTGTTGCATTGAGCTCATTTGGCGGCACTTTTATCATATCGGCATGTACTTGACATTGGTAGCATTTTTGGACATACTGGACGCAATCTGTCTCCATGGTCATCCAGAAATAACCGGCCCTAAGTATCTTTTTGGCCAAGACAAAGCCGTTCATATGCGGGCCGCAAGTCCCACCATGTATCTCCTCAAGTAGCTTAGAAGCTTCTTTTGCATCGACACACCTTAGCAATCCCAA
Source organism: Nicotiana attenuata (assembly GCF_001879085.1). Classification (NCBI taxonomy): domain Eukaryota; kingdom Viridiplantae; phylum Streptophyta; class Magnoliopsida; order Solanales; family Solanaceae; genus Nicotiana; species Nicotiana attenuata. The sequence continues at coordinate 282,427 of NW_017670248.1, read as the reverse complement.
ATCAGGAATTCTTCTGTACAAGGTTCCTCCACTGTTGAAGAAATTATTGGACAATCTCCGAAGCATACGTTTCTGAGTATGATTTACATGCTCCGGATATTCTCATTTTGCCAAATATTCTTTGATATCGTGGAACCAAGGCTTTTCGTCTGTTTCTTCTTCAATATGGGCACAATACGCTGGCTGTTTATGAATTCTCATTGGGATGGGATCAATGAAATTCTTGTCTAGATGCTGTATCATGGATGACAAAGTGGCCAATGCATCGGCAAAACTCATTATGAATTCTGGGCACATAACGAAACTCTATATTTGTGAACCTTCTTCTCAATTCCTGCACATGTTGCGATACGGCAATATCATGGAATTCTTGGCGGCTCATTCTCCTTGTACTTGGTGCACAAGCAAATCTGAATCACCGATTACCAGCAGCTCCTGAATATTCATGTCGATTGCCATATTAAGTCCTAGTATGCAGGCTTCATACTCTGCTATGTTGTTGGTGCAGGGAAATCTGAGTTTAGCAGATACCGGATAATGTTGGCCAATTTCCGATATCAAGACGGCTTCAATGCCGACTCCCTTGAAATTTGCCACTCCGTCGAAGAACATTCTCCAACCGTCGTAGGACTCAGAAATATCTTCTCCTATGAATAGCACTTTTTCATCGGGAAATATGTTTTCAGGGGTTCGTATTCTCCTCCCACAGGGTTCTCAGCAAGATGATTTGCCAGTGTCTGTCCCTTGATTTCTTTCTAAGTCACATAAATAATGTCGAACTCACTCAAGAGGACTTTCCACTTAGCCAGCTTGCCAGTGGGCATGGGTTTCTGAAAGATATATTTCAAAGGATCCATCCTTGATATGAGGTATGTGGTGTAGGCACAAAAGTAATGCCTCAGCTTCTGATCTATCCAAGTCAGAGCGCAGCAAGTGCGTTCCAGCAAAGGATATCGTGCTTCATAAGGTGTGAATTTCTTACTCAGGTAGTATATGGTTTGCTCATTTCTCCCCGTCTCGTCATGTTATCCCAGAACACATCCGAAGGCTCCATCTAGCACTACTAGGTAGAGTAGCAAGGGTCTACCTGGCTCTGGCGGGACCAAGATTGGTAGTGTTGATAAGTACTCCTTGATGTTGTCGAAAGCCTTTTGACAATCTTCAATCCAACTAGTTGCAGCATCTTTCTTCAACATCTTGAAAATCGGCTCACATAAAACTGTGGACTGGGCTATGAACCGGCTGATGTAGTTTAGCCGTCCTAGAAAACTCATTACATCTTTTTTACTCTTTGGAGGTAGTAGCTCCTGGATGGCTTTGACTTTTGACGGATCCAATTCTATCCCTCTGCGGCTGACAATGAACCCAAGCAACTTTCCGGCAGGAACCCCGAGCACATTTTGTGGGGTTTAGTTTCAGGTTGTATCTCCATAGTCTGTCGAAAAACTTCCTCAAATAGGCTATATGATCTTTGGCTTTCTTGGATTTGATGACAACATCGTCCACATATACTTCGATCTCCTTATGTATCATGTCATGAAAAATGGTAGTCATAGCCCTCATGTAGGTGGCCCCAGCATTCTTTAGACCGTATGGCATCATCTTATAATAGTATACTCCCCATGGTGTAATGAAAGCCGTTTTCTCAGCGTCCTCTTCGTCCATCCAGGTCTGATGGTAACCGGCAAAACAATCCACAAACGACTGGAGTTCATGCTTGGCACAATTGTCGATTAGGATGTGTATGTTTTGAAGTGGAAAATCATCCTTTGGGCTGGCCCTGCTGAGATCCCGATAATCAACACAGACCCTGACCTTCCCATCCTTCTTTGGGACTGGCACGACGTTGGCTAGACAAGTTGGGTATTCAACCACCCTGAGGACCTTGGCCTTGATTTGCTTAGTAACCTCCTCCTTGATTTTCAGACTCATGTCAGGCTTGAACTTCCTGAGTTTCTGCTTTATTGGTGGACATGCTGGGTTTGTGGGCAACTTGTGAGCCACAATAGATGTACTTAACCCGGTCATATCATTGTATGACCATGCAAAGAAGTCCTCATACCCTTTCAAGAACTGTGTGTACTCTTCTTTTTCTGATGGCGACAAGTGGATGCTGATGCGGGTTTCCTTGATAGTTTCAGAGTCTCCCAAGTTGATTATTTTTGTTTCGTCCAGATTGAACTTAGGCTTGTTCTCAAAGTATTCTACTTCTCTGACAATTTTCTCGGGTATGACATTTTCTTCTTCCGAATCACTATCATTTTGTTGCGTCGTCTGATTACATATCACAATTGTTGGTTCATCGAGACAGGAAATAGTAATGCTGTATAGATAAAGATATGAGAGAAAAATGTTAATAATAAATATTGATTCATTGAAGCACAAAAGCTATTTTCAATAATTTAAACAACGTTTTCGGAACATTGGAAATATTATTTAAAACAAAATGCCAAAAGGGAAATCATTTTTCTTAGAAAATAAACAAAACAATGTTGTTCAACCTTGCTACCCCGGGACTCGGGCCCTGGATGGTCTGACAGTCCAATTCTTGAGGAACGATCCTCTCTCCACAGCTCGGATGGTAGGGCCTCCCTCCTCCTCCTGCTCAACAATTACACAACAGTCCATGTCCTCATCCTCCAAGAATAGGTTCCTTAAGGCTGCCAGTGCTTCTTCCTCCTCTAATCCCCATATGATGTTGGCCTGTTGGAAGGCCTGACTCAAGTGCGGTATGGGCTGCTCCAATGGATAGTACGAACCTCGCCATGGTGGTGACCGGTCATTGTATTCTTGCCAGGTGTATTGATATCCCAGCCCAAAAGTGGTACCATGGTACTTTGGCTGTATTGGCTTGGTGATGCCTTGAAGATTCTTGCCAAGCCCCTTGCCAGGCTCATACCCTTCCCAATTCATCATGCTTGCTATCTTGACATCCCATCACTTATCTTTGTCGATTGCATTGACCCGTTCGATATGATGATAAGGTTCACCGCCTAGCTTTCTCCTATTTTCGACCATCAGGATAGTCTGACGGGTGTAAATGGGATTGCTCCCGTCTCTATGGATAATCACCTCCTGATGGTACCACTAGAACTTTGCTTCCTGATGCAAAGTTGATGCCACAGCCCCAGCGGCGTGTATCCATGGTCGTCCTAATAGCAGATTGTAGGATGCAGATATGTCCAGCACCTAAAAATAGACATCAAACCACGTAGGTCCCATTTGCAGACAGAGATTAATTTCTCTGATGGTAGCTCTCTAAGACCCATCAAAAGCCTTCACGTTCATGGTCCCTTCTCGTGTCTCATATAGTCCTTTGCCCAACCTTTTCAGTGTTGTCAATGGGCAAATATTGAGACTGGATCCTCCATCAATCAGGACCTTGGTAATGAAGTAGTCTTCGCATTGCACTGTGATGTGCAGTGCCCTATTGTGATTCAGACCCTCAGGCGGCAACTCATCCTCGTAGAAAGTGATTTTGTGACTTTCCAACACCTGTCCCACCATGTTAGCCATTTATCCTCTTGTGATGTTATTGGGAACATATGCCTCGTTTAATACTTTTATCAGAGCGTTCCTGTGTGCTTCTAAATTCTGTAGCAGCGACAGGATAGATATTTGAGCAAGAGTCTTGTTCAGATGATCGATGACCGAATACTCCCTTGCTTGTACTTTCCTCCAGAGGTCATCTGGACCTGTTTCAATAACGGGAGGTCTGTTAGAGGCCTGTTTACTGGACTCTTCTAAATGCTTGGGCGTATAGACCCTTCCGTTCCTATTCATCCCTTGTACAGCGCCAGATTCCCCCATATTGGTTTCTCCTTTTCTTCTAGCTTCGGCCACATAATCCCATGGTACAGCCTCGGTGCTGAAAGGTAGTGTGGTTGATACTATCACTGTAAATGGTGTGGCTACTTTCACCTCAAATGGAATAGGTGCAACAGCAGGGGGTGCTACCTCAACTTCAAATGGGACTGACGTAGTTACCTCGTCCTCCACTAGCGATTGTACCTGCACTATAATGGGGTTAAGAGTGACTGCGGGTTTCTTGGGATCGTCACCCTCTTTGATAAGTCTAGTTGATCCCTCCGGATCCCATTCTTCATCCGTATCTATCACATTGACACCCTCACCCCTGTGATATGGGAAGGGGTTATTATGGACACTAGGCGTAGCCTCCTTCGCCTGGATGATCTTGTTGTCAATCAAAGTCTGGATTTGTCCTTCAACGTGTGGCATTCATCAATGGTGTGCCCTTTCATACCGAAATGGTATGCACAAGTCTTATTCGGGTTAACCCATTGGCATGAGTTCTCCGTGGCCATAGCAGAGATGGGAGTGACATAACCAGCTGCCTTCAACCTTTCATATAGCTGGTCGATGGGTTCAGCGATGGCAGTGTATTGTTTGGGTGGTCCGCGGTCAAAGTTAGATCGCAATCTTAGGTAATTTTGGCGAGTTGGAGGTGACGAAAAATGAGATGGTTGGGAATTATAGGTGTGATAGGCGGTGGCTGGTTGCGAATATCTGGGGGACGAGGGGTTATATGTAGGTGGAGGTGTCAGTTGATAGGCGGGTGGAGGTGCTTGATATGTGGGTGGAGGTGCTTGATATGCAAGTGGAGAGGTTCTGTATATGAATGGAGTTTTTGGTCCTTGGGCGACCATCACTGCTCCCACGTCCTTCTTCTTAGATATACCCCCTGATTGCAATGCTTTATTAGTGGCCTGTAGTACCTTAAAGTTTGTTACCATCCCGCTTTTGATGCCTTCTTCGATCCTTTCACCAAGTTTGATGATATCAGAGAACTTATGGTTTTCAATAACCATCAACCTTTCATAATATAGTGGATCCTATGCTCTGACGAAGAACTTGTTCATCTGTTCCTCGTCTAGTGCCGGCCTGACTTTGGCCGCCTCTGACCTCCAACGAGTAGCATACTCCCGGAAAGTTTCGGTGGGCTTCTTCTTGAGGTTCTGAATGTAGAAGACATCTGCTGCGTTCTCTATGTTGAACCTGAATCGGTCCATGAAATCAGATGCGATTAGGGGTGGCAAATGGGCGGGTTGGGCTGAATTTGGGCCGGTCAAGATGGGTTAGGTCAATAAATGGGTCATTGCCCAACCCAGCCCAAAGTGTACTTGGGCTAAGATGGGCTGGGTTAAGATGGGCTAAACAATGGGTCATAACCTAACCCGCACAACTTGACCCATATTTTAGAACCATGCTCATCTTGCATAAAAAAAGTCTTTTACCTTAAAATGTGTAAGCTGAAAATTTGGGGGGGGGGGGGGGGCGAGTGGGGTAATGCAGAAAAACGAAAAAAAATAGAAAAAATAGAAAAAAAAGTAATAAATCCTTTTTTTTGAGGGAGGGGAGTTTTGGGGGTGGGGGTGGGGGGTGCAGGGAAAAAAAAAACAAAAAAAAATTTTTTTGAGGGGAGGTGGGGGGTGGGTGGTGCAAAAAAAATACAAATAAAAAGTAAAATGAATTTTGAGGGGAGGTGGAGGGGAGTGGGGTGGGTGGTGCAGGAAAAAATAGAAAATTGAAAATACAAAAAAAAAGTAAAAAAATTTTTGAGAGGGGGGAGGGCAGGGTGGGTGGATGGTGCAGAAAAACAAAAGAACATAAAATTGAAAATACAAAAAAAAGAAGAAAAAAAAGTAAAATTGGGACAACTAAATAAACTTCTATATAAGTTGGGTTGAGATACCTTTTTTTTTGGGTGAGTTTCATGGGTTATATTTGGGCTGCTTGATGGGTCAGAATGGCTATAAAAGATAATGGGTTAACTTGGTCTCAACCCAAATTGACCCATGAGCTAAAATATTTGTAACCCAACCTATTAATCTTTGGGCGGGTTAGATGGGTTTGGGCTCAAATTGCCACCCCTAGATGCCATACTCACCCAGTTGGGCCATTTTTTAGGATTTGGCTGATGTACCAAGACAAGGCATCTCTCGTAAGACTTCTCATAAAAAGCTTCATCCGAATCTTTTCATCTTTTCCGACCCTGACAAGCTTGTCGCAATAGGTCCTTAGATGAATCCCGGGATCACCTGTACCGTCAAACATCTCGAACTTGGGAGGTTTGTAACCCTCTGGCAGTTCTACATCCGGCTGTATGCATAGGTCTTCATAGTTCAGACCATCTATCCCCTTGCCTCCTTCTACGCCTTGAACTCCACTGGTCAACTTCTTGAGCTCCTCGACCGGGTTCTTAATAAGAATGTCCTTCTCAACAGATTCCGGTGCATAGGAGATGGGTTGAGTGGAGTGAGGTAGGGTCTCCACATATATTGGGTTGTTTTGGTGACCTGGAATTTGAGTATAGTGGTGATCATTGGTGGAATTATGGGGTTCAGGAATGATTGGTGGAGTATTTTGTTGAGTGTGGTAGGTGTTTGGCTGGTATTGTGGTGGGATAGTTTAATTTTGTGGTGGAGTTGTATAATGGTGAGGTACGAGTGGATTCTGTGGGCGCTTGTTGGGTGTGTTTTGAGGTTGTGGGTTCTGAGTGTTTGGATGACTGATGTCTGGGACGCTGAGTGAGAAGGATAGGTTTGCCACATTCCGAACATGCTCAAGCTCACCCTTGAGTTCTAGTATTTTCTGTTCGAGCCGTGAAACTGCTTCATTTGGGGCCTGAATACCCCGACCGTCAGAAGCTTCTACATGTTCAACCTGTGTGTTGTTTTCCTTTTTGGCGCTGTTCAAATCTTCCATTTTTGCTTTTCCCTTACCTTTCGGTGGACTAGGAGGAGGAGAAGGTGGAGGGCCCCTGGATCTTGTGTGATAAGCTGATGATGCCAGTATGCACGAACCAAACAGTTGGGGAATGGAATAATCAAAAAGAAAGAAAGAAAAATAGAAGGTAGCCAAGTTAGTAATGATTCAGAAATGTTTGCAGTATTTAAACACATATTGCGGGAGTGTAAATTCGCGTCCTAATTTGGGAGCCTCGTTGCACCCGAGGTAGGCCTAGCGACACTAAATAATGATAATGTTACTAATGGCACTTGGCCTTATTACATTTTAAGAAGAAAACGAGTAAACCTAATCTACTTGGTCCCAGAAGGACCCTCTCCAGACTGGATGCTATTGTCAATCAACTTTCCCAGCTCGCAGGTTCAGCAGTAAGAATGCCCTTGCCAAATGCCCTCCTTCATTTCCCTCAGCGTTTTGGCAGTCGATGACTCTCTTCCTTATCTTCCCTTCCAATTCCATTAAACTGTACTCCAGATATTCCAGTCTTTCGCTGGTTTCAACAGCTCTCTCTTTCCACTCATTAATCATTTCCATATCGGCCTCATGTTGCGCCATATGCTCAGCTTCAGACTCTCGAACTCTTTTGCGTAGCTTGTTATACTTCACCTCTGCTTCAGCAAACTCATCTATGACCCTGTTCCCTGGACCAACCCTCGGCTCGAAGACTCCTGCTAGATTATCGTACAACCATGAGGGGTAAAAGTGTGAATGGCCCGCATGATATCGGTCCGACTCGATAGTATCCTTTTCCACAATAATCTTCAAAGTCCACATATGTTGTGCTTCATTCTTATATGGGACGGCGTCACCCTGAAAATCAGCTATGAAGTGACTCATCTTAGCGACTCGTGGTACGGCCTGTCTCCTGCCTGCTTGTCTCATAACCCTGAGGGGGGCATAAGGGTATATCCCCCTCAACCCAATCAACACCAAGTGTGGGACGTCTCTGGATCTGATAATGAACTCGTCAGTGGGGAACCACTCGAACATCCACCGAACCTGGTCCTCAGTTAACTTGTTGAAAAACTGTACCCATCCTTTGGTTGAGCAAACATGTCCGGAATATATGTCATCCTCTTAGGGTGATGAAAAGCTATATGATCATTCCACGGTCTTCGTGGAAATTCTTGACGGTATTGACCCCTTTGGAGATGTTCTAGCAGCCAAACTTGCAGCAACAAATTGCAACCCTCGAAGAATCTAAACCCCTTCTGACAGTAGGCCCGGTACATATCTGTAATGATCATAGGGACAATGGTATATGTTTGCCCCTCAATCCCGTCCATCATAGTTTTGGCCACCATAGCCAGCCTGGTATGGATACTATCCCCTTGGATTGGGAATACCAGCATGCCCAAAAAACACACAATGAACACGAAGACCCTACGATGAACCCAGCCCAAGGAGGTGATTGAGAACTCATCATCAAAAATATGGTAAGAGCTATTGTGACCGTATCTTTCATAGAGGAAGTCAAAAGGTATCTAGGAATTTTTCAGACACACCAAGTCATCATTTATTTTTAGCCCCATCATCTTAAGGAATCCTCTAGTGGTGCGATTTTCATGTGCTAATAAACAAGGTCTATCCCAAGGCAACCCAGAAAATCATCCTATTTCTTCTAGGAGGGGAGTCATTTCTATATCCCCCAAAGCGAAACACAGCCCTTTCCTTATCCAAAAATAGAGTGGCGGCCTCGATCAACATTTTGTTTGGTTGAAGAACCGATAATGACGGCAAATTCCCTAAGACTCTTATCACATGATTTTGGTCACTTGAGGGAAAATCCCTCCACCAATCTAGCAAAAGTGGAGGTATGCTACCCACCATACCGAATCTGGGGACTTCGTGCCTCATTTTTCTGCAAAACAAAAGATGGTTAAGCCTTTTTCCCTTCCAGGTTCACTATTTATACAATAATGATTAGCATATTGGCACTTATTTCTCTAAAATTAATGCACACAATCGTGGTTGCGTCCGTTGGGATTATGGAAAACCCGATGGACTTTTGGACGAGGCTTGTCCTAAAGGGTTATTATGTGGAAAACATATTAACCCGGCTAGGTTAGACCATGATACATGCACAATTAATCAGAGTAAGGTTGCTATAGAGGTCTAGACTGGGACCCTCAAGCGTACAACTTGAGGGGAAAAGGCACGGAACCGTCAAATGCACCGCTGATCGACTAGTTTTACCGCAAATACGCCTTTTCGAATTTAAAGGGTGATATATAGGAAGAGCACAAACACTCATCAAGTGTTGCTATAGGATTGATTACGCACGAGTGGAATATGATGTTGAGCATTGTCAAGTATTTGCACGTTAAAAAAACGATAAATGCAGTATTTAAACAATTGAAAGACAGTTACAGAATAAGAAAACAAAGAGACAAGTAAGTTTCAGGAAATAAAGGAAATCATAAATAAGCAGTTAAATCCAAATAAGGGGGAGGGTGCACGGGATAAAACATGCTTAAGACTAATTCACAAAAATATGTTCGTTATGGTAAGAGCCTAAAATATCCCCAGCAGAGTCGATATGTTGTTGCGCCCTCTTTTTCCTTCGCAGAGTCTGGGTTTCGACGTTCATGGGGGAACAACTCATTTCCTTTTGGAAATTGGGTATTTGAAGAGTCGCCACCTAACGGATTAAGGTGCGTTAGGGCACCAAGAGCAATTAACTCAGTTAACCAGTTTGCATTACCAGAGATTAGGGTAAGGGCTCGAAATAACCTTGAGGGGAAGGTGTTAGGCACCCCTCGCGGTCCACCACGGTGGGTCCCGACCGAACTTAAACTTTGTGAATTAGTCATTTAACAAGTAAATGGTCTAACACATATTTACAAATAAAGGTAGTTTACACAGTCTAAGCACATATACAACCACGGAAGTTAAGCACACGCAAAATTAAGGAGGTTTGAGCAGTCCAAGCATACATATATAAACCAAGGAAGTTTAGGCAATCTAAGTACACATATATGAATTGGGGGAAGGGAAGTCCTAAGTTGGTTAGCCTATAGGATCATATCATGCAATGCCCGGTAATCACACCTCAGTAACAGGGGCTACACGTTGCATTAGAGCACAGGTCATCATATCCTTTTACTACCCATTGCCCTCCCCTTAGTGGTTATATAAGCGAATTTGATTAACGACCTCTAAGCGTGCTGTTACCCGTCCCTTCTTTGTAATCCCGGAGGAGTTTAGGACCTCTAGACTTAGGCAGTTCTTGACAATCCTAAGGTGTTTAAAAGGCAAAAATCTAGGCGACAACAAATAACACGTAGGACTGTCAAATAAGAAACAGATAGAAGGCTCATGTTTACCTCCACATATACATAGGCAAATAAGCAGCACGTCTCAAACAACTGATTTTAAAGAAATTCAGAAAGCCTAGGAACATGATATCTAGATGAACATTATAGATACAGAATATGCAGCGTTTCTTTAAGGGAAGTGGTAGAATCCTAACCAGCTTGCCTACTGGTTTTATAGCCTATTAAGCCTAAACAATTTCCCACATAAAAAGAACCTGATTTCGCAGTTATTTAACGGCCTAAGGCTTGCCTAGGCGTGTATATGCAGTCATAATCTAGGAACTACTTAAACAAATTGAAGTCATTTCATCCTATAGACATGCTGATCTAAGTGATGAATATTATAGCAGGTGATTTTATACTGATTCATACCAGAACATAATATCTATATGTATGGCTATTTTAACCTATTTATTTAAGGGACATGTTTCAAGGCAAATGCACGTGCAGTCCTAAAACAGGATCTCTAATGCACATGGAGAAGGTTATTTTAATAAACATTATTAGTAACTTAAGGGCAAGATTTCTAAGTGATGGCGACTTATGCAGAATCAGAAGTGAAGTGATGAACTACAACATATAATATGCAGAAGCAGTAAACATGATTGTCCTACGACAGGGTATCTAATGCACAAATTTAACACGGTTTAATGCGAATGATCATAGCAATCCTAAAGCATGCTATCTAATGCATCACACAAACTTAGAACATGATTTCTACAGAAACTCAACATAATACAAAATCTAAAACATGATTTCTACCCATTTTACCCCACAAAATCATATAGCTACCCTCCCCATTTTAACTAGTTACCCCAATAACTGTTTACAAAGGATTATTACAGTCCAGGATTGACTAAATTACATAAATGAAATGTAAACTTATACTATAGGGAGCCTGAAGAAGGCCCAAATTTAACCTGGAGTACCAGGCCTTCAATGTAGTCTCAAATGCCCAGAAATCTCATAGCCAATTTGTGTCCAGGTGTGTCAGAGTTTCCTAAGGATCTCAGGGATCCCGGGCAGTGCTCACACTAAGACTTTTCTCAAAATAGGGACTGATTATGTGCAGTGTGGAAGGGCCAGCCTCAGTGTGCTAGAGTTCGGAAGAATCTCATGGGATTCCTACACAGTACACACACTGGAGGGGCAGAACCTATTGACTTAAGATTAAAGTGAGAGTGCTTGACATAGTTTTAAACAGTGTAGAGATAACTTTAGGAGTAAAAGATTTTGAGATAGAAATTAGTTGTAAGAGAAGGCTAAGAGTGAAAACCATTTAAGGGAACAGTAGGAACATATTTTGAAATCAGATCTCAAGAGAGAGCAAGCACATAGTCAATCAGTCATAGCGTACACAAACATCCAACAAACCAATGTCACACAGGGATGACGGGGTTGGGAACATATAGGAGACACATTGGGGGGCTACATGGATAGGATATAGAGGAAACATACAAACAACAACTGCATAAAACACTTAGGGTAGGTTAGTCATGTACAATAAACAGTTAAGATATAGATCACAGATGCAATGTGGGAAGCAGGACATGTCTTAAACAGGATTAAGTATGCAGGCTGGGTCAATCACATATATCAAATAACCAACATGATCACATAGTTAAGGGATTAAACAGATATTCACAAATAGGCTGGTTAAGTATCAGATAACTAGGTGAAGTGTAGACATGCTAATCATACATTGAACAGGACAGAACTTAACCATGCTAAGCAAAGAAGTAAACAGGACAACGGGTTGAATTCATGGTCAACGAAATAGTGCAGTAATGAAACACATAGAGTTTGGCTTTCCAAATTTAACTAGAGACATACCAGTTAAAGAAAAGAGTGCAGAATATAAAGCAGGCGTAGTTCCAATATCTAGCCTTGGCTTTCACCTGGCTAGATTAAGAGTTATCATAAGTAGTAGAGAAAGAAAAAGAGTTTGAGTGTGAGTGTGTGTTCTTTGAACTTGTGTTCTTGTGTTAAGAAGTAAAACAGAGGAGTTTATATAGTAGTTTAAAGGTAGGGCAAATAAGGTAACAGTACCAACTTCAGTCAATCAAGGGAGGATCACAGAATAAATTACACGAAAAAAATTAGTATAGTCTTCCCTTAATTAAGGGTAATTAACCAACGATAAGGACAGGAAATATTTAAGGAAAGAAATTCAAATCAGACTTAAGCAAAGAGTGAATAATTAGGAGTCTAATTAAGGAAATAGTCACATAAGGAATCAGTAAATATTATAGGCAATTAAATAAGGTAAGAAGACCAATTAAGGTCATAAATAGGGAAATAATCGAGAATCAGTCAATTAGAATTTCAAAGTGATACTGATTTCTAGAAAGATACCAACTTCCACAAATAGAAGATAGGCTAAGTAAAATTCCATAAACATAGAGAAATTAGACGGAAAATAATTCTGAAACCCTAATAGGGATTAATTAGGGTAAAAGTCACAAAGCAATGAATCCGACTAAGGAAAAGCATGTAAGTCATAATACAGAATGAAACAATGCAACGGGAAACATGGAAAAACTCAGGATCGAAGCAAAGCATCGGAAAATTAGGGTTTTCACATAAATCGACTAGGGCTTAGGCAGCCTTTGCCTAAATCAGTCGAGAACACATAAGAACAAACGATTAAGCATTAAAAATCAGAAACCATTTGAGCAGATAACTTATAGTAAAACCTAGTTTAGGAAAAACGGAAAATCAGTTGAAAACCAGAAGACTTTCAAGGAAAACATGTGAAATACGTTCGATTCGTCTTAGATCTGTACAATATGAGAAGATCGGAGACCAAAAAATTAGAGTTTTTTAGAAAGTGCAACAGAGACGAGAACATAGACTTAGAAAACCATGGATTCATAATAAAATAAGAAAGATTCTTACTCAAGGCCGGGCAAATAGCCTGAAACAGGCAGGAAATCCAAATGTGCAAAATAGACCTGCCCCGGTCCCTTGAAATCCCCTCAAGGATCTTGGAGACGAATAGACCATAGCCGGTAGGAGGCCGGCAGAGGCCTGATATGATGAAGAAAGACCATGGAATAGCAGCGTAAGCCGGTGACGGCAGGGAAATTAGGGTTTTGCTAGAGAGCGTTTGAGAGAGAAAGGGGCAGAATGACGGCGGGGGGAAGGGGTAAATGATTAGGGTTAGAGGGGGTTTGGTTAGTTTAATTTTGGTAGGAAAATCCTAGACCGTTGATCAAAAATGATCAACGGCCAGGATTGGCTAAACATTGGGTCGGGCAGGTAAATAATTTGGGCCTAAGGTTTCTTTTTGGGGAAAATGATAGAAAACCTATAAGTAAGCATTGGGTATGAATTCTTTAGCATTTATTGATGTTGTTGAGTTAATTTGGACTAGATACAAGTAATTTGGAGGCGAATTCTAAAGGGAAAGCGGCGTTTGAGGATTGAGTTGCCCATGAAAATTCGAGGTAAGTATTTGGTCTAACCTTAGCTTGAGGGAATAAGTATTGTGCCTTATTTGCTATGTGCTAGTGTAGTATACAACGTATAGGTGTGGTGACGAGTATCTATACGTCGGTATCAAGCATGCCTGTGAGTCTTAAATTGTAATTGTTCTATTTCTTAATGAGTACTAAAATTGCCTAAATTGTTGATTCTCCGTGTTGAGCAAGACCTATGATTAACTGGTGGTATTTGTTTATTGTTGATCATTGGCTCCAGTTGAGGTTTTGATTGTGAAGTTAAGTGTTGGTACAAGTTTGGTTATAGTTGATTCCCTTGCCGGGACGTACTTACTTCTTACTGTTGATTCCCTTGCCGGGATGTGTTTGTTCTTGTTGTCGATTCCCTTGCCGGGATATTGTTGTTGCTATTATTTGGGTGAGTTCTGAGAGATAAAGCACGAAGGTTGATGCCGTGCACATTCATACTTATGCATTTGTGAGGAAAGAGTGATAAAGCATGAAGGGTGATGCCGTGTATATTTTTATTGATATTGATGCATATGGTGAGGAAGAGAGATAAAGCACGAAGGGTGATGCCGTGCACATTTCTAATACTCATATGGTGAGGAAGAGAGATAAAGCACAAAGGCTGATGTCGTGCACATTTTTATTATTTGATTGCATTGGTGAGGTTTGAGAGTAAAAGCACGAAGGGTGATGCCGTGCACTTATTGCCTGTTTATTTTGACTTCTTGCTGCTTTGGTTCAAGTAGCTTGATTGTTTTATTCCACTATTACTCTGATTCATTATATTGGTATTCTTCCCCATAGCATGCTACCCTTTCCCCGTTACTTCTGAATTACTTTTATTACTATTATTCTGTTAGATACTGTTTAGTTGCAGGTTATTGGTTGTTGTGTCCTAGCCTCGTCACTACTTCTCCGAGGTTAGGCTCGACACTTACCAGCACATGGGGTTGGTTGTGCTGATACTACACTATGCACTCTTTTGTGCAGACCCGAGGTAGTCCTGCAGGCGTCCGCAGGCCTTGGCGTCCCCTCCCTATCTAGTTTTTATCTTTTCTTTACTATTTCAGAGACAGACATGTACTTTCTTGTTCAGACTTTATTTGTAGTTTTCTTAGATAGTCCGTGAGATAGTGACACCAGTTCTGGGTAGTTTATGTTATGGATTCATATTGTTATTAGCTAAATTGTTAAATTTTCATTCTTCCACTCTATTAATTTCTGTTGTTTATAAATGTCAAGTTATAACTATTAATGGATTAAAAGTGAAAGGATAAAGATAAGTGGCTTTTCTAGCTTTCACTAGTAGGCGCCATCACGACTCCCGAGGGTGGGAAGTCCGGGTCGTGACAAGTTGGTATCAGAGCTCTAGGTTGCTTAGGTCTCACAATTCACGAACAAGCTTGGTAGAGTCTGAGGGATCGGTACGGAGACGTCTGTGCTTATCCCCCAGAGGCTACAGAGTTAGGAACAGTTTCACCTCTATTCTTCTCTATCGTGCGATTTGGTTTCTCAATGTTGATTGAACTTCTACTCTATTCTTTCGCAGATAGAGCGAACACGTGCTTTTTCATCCGCTGATCAGCAGCCCGACCCCCAACAGCAGCACCTACAAGGAGTAGAGGCCGAGGCCGTGCTAGGGGCCGAGGAAGGAGCAGAGCTCAGCCTAGAGCAGCAGCACCGGTGGCGGAGCCTCAGGTTGAGTTTGATGATGAGGTTCCGACCCAGACAGTTCTGATGGGCCCAGCTCAGGTCCCAGAGGGGTTCATTGCTACCCTTGTACTCCAGGATGCTCTGGTCCGTCTAGTGGGCCTTATGGAGAGTGTCACTCAGGCAGGCTTATTTCTTGTAGCACCAGCCGTCTCTCAGGTTGGGGGAGGAGCACAGACTCCAGCTACCCGCACTCTGGAGCCGATGGCTCCCAAGTTTCAGACTCCAGCAGCTCAGCCAGTTGGAGCAGTTTAGCCGGGTGTAGTATCTTAGACCGGTGATGGAGCAGCTATGTCTGCCGAAGCTTTGTGGAGGTTGGACAGGTTCACCAAGTTGTTCACTACTACCTATGGTTGTACATCTTCAGAGGATCCTCAGGATTACTTAGACAACTGTCCTGAGGTTATTCAGAACATGGGGATAGTGGAGACCAATGGGGTCGACTTTGCTGCTTTCCGTCTGTTAGGTTGCACCAAGAAATGGTGGAGAGATTATTGTTTGGCCAGACCAGTTGGATCACCAGCTCTCACTTGGACCAGTTCTCGCAGCTATTTCTTGAGAAGTTTCTTCCCGTCACTCAGAGAGAGGAGTGCCGTAGGCGGTTCGAGCGTCTCCAGCAGGGTTCTATGATTGTCACCCAATACGAGACGAGGTTTATTGATTTGGCTCGTCATGCTCTTCTAATACTCCCCACCGAGAGAGAGAGAGTGAGGAGGTGTATTGAGGAACTCGCTCAGCCTATTAGACTGCAGATGGCTAAGGAGACAGGTAGCGAGATTTCTTTTCAGGATGCAGCCAATGTGGCCAAGAGAGTTGAGATGGTTTTGGCTCAGGGGAGCGGTCAGGGGTCCGATAAGAGGCCTCGTCATTCAGGCAGATTTAGTGGAGCCTCGTCTGGAGGCAAAGATTCTTTTGGTAGAGGCCATCCTCCTAGGCCCTTTCAGTCAGCACTTCAAGTTTCTCACGGTGCTTCAGTTGGACGTGGTTCTCATATGCAGTATTCTGATCAGTTTCCCTACAGTGCACCACTAGCTCCTATCAGTGCACCTCCGCTCTAGAGTTTTTAGGGTGGTTATCCAGGCCGTCAGGGTCAGTTTCATGGTCAGCAGTCTCAGCGGCCCAAGTCTTGCTATACTTGTGGTGATACAAGGCATATCGCTAGGTTTTTCCCTCGAGCCTCGAGCGGTTCTCAGCACCAAGGTTCTCGTGCTATGGTCCCAGCACCAGGTGTTCCACCACCCGCTCAGCCAGCTAGGGGTAGGGGTAGAGGTGTTAGAAATGGAGGCCAGGACGCTAGAGGTGGAGGCCAGGCAGCTAGAGGTAGAGGCTAGCCAGCAGGAGGCCGTCCTTGGGATGCATTTTAGAGTGGTGGGGCCCAGCCCCGATGTTATGCTATGCCAAGCAGACCTGAGGCTGAGGCCTCCGATGCAGTTATCACAGGTACGGTTTCAGTGTGCAGTAGAATGCCTCAGTTCTATTTGATCCAGGGTCCACATATTCTTATGTCTCATCTTATTTTGCCCCTTATCTGGTTGTGCCTCGTGATTCCTTGAGTGCTCTTGTATTTGTGTCTATACCGGTGGGTGATTCTATTGTGGTAGATCGTGTTTATCGTGCTTGCATGATTGTTATTGGGGGTCTTGAGACCCAGGTAGATTTCCTACTTCTCGACATGGTGGATTTCGATGCCATTCTGGGGATGGATTGGTTATCCCCATATCATGCTATATTAGATTGTCATGCCAAGACTGTGACCTTAGCATTACCGGGGTTGCCTCTTTTGGAATGGAGAGGGACTCCTGGTCATTCTACCAGCAGGGTTATCTCATATATGAAGGCTCGGCGTATGGTCGATAAAGGATGTTTGGCTTATTTGGCGTATGTTTGTGAATCCAGTGATGAGGTTCCTTCTAAGGATTCTGTGCCCATGATTTGTGAGTTTCCAAAGGTGTTTCCTTCCGACCTGCCGGGGATGCCTCCCGATAGGGACATTGACTTTTGCATTGATCTGGCTCCGGGCACTCAGTCCAATTCTATTCCGCCATATCGTATGGCCCCGCCAGAGTTGAAAGAATTGAAAGAACAGTTGCAGGACTTGTGGATAAGGGCTTTATTAGACCGATTGTCTCGCCTTGGGGTGCGCCAGTGATGTTTGTTAAAAAGAAGGATGGGTCGATGAGGATGTGTATAGATTATCGGTAGTTGAACAAGGTCACAATCAAGAACAAGTATCCATTTCCAAGGATTGATTATTTGTTTGACCAGTTTCAGGGTGCTCAAGTGTTTTCTAAGATTGATTTGAGATTTGGCTACCATCATTTGAGGATCAAGGCGTCTGATGTCCCTAAGATAGCTTTCCTCACTCGGTACGGGCATTATGAGTTCTTAGTGATGTCATTTGGGTTGACAAATGCCCCAGCAGCTTTCATGGACTTGATGAACCAAGTGTTCAGGCCTTATTTGGATTCCTTCGTGATTGTCTTCATTGATGATATTTTTATTTACTCCCGTAGCCGGGAGGAGCACGAGCAGCATGTTCAACTCATTCTTCAAACTCTGAGGGATAGTCAGTTGTATGCTAAGTTTTCAAAGTGCGAGTTTTGGTTGAGTTTGGTTGCATTCTTGGGTCATGTTGTATCAGCAGAGGATATTCAGGTAGATCCAAAGAAGATAGAGGCAGTCAAAGATTGGCCTAGACCCGCATCAGCTACAGATATCCAGAGCTTCTTGGGTTTGGTGCGTATTACTGTCAGTTTGTGGAGGGGTTTTCATCTATTGCAGTCCCGATGACCAGGTTGACCCAGAAGGGTGCCCAGTTCAGGTGGTCGGACAAGTGTGAAGCGAGCTTCCAGAAGCTCAAGACAGCTTTGACTACGTCGTCGGTATTGGTTTTGCCCACAGGTTCAGGGCCATATATAATGTATTGTGATGCATCGTGTATTGGACTTGGTGCGATGTTGATGCAGAATGGCAAGGTTATTGCATATGCTTCGCGATAGTTGAAGATCCACGAGAAGAATTATCCAGTTCATGATTTGGAGTTAGCAGCCATTGTTCACGCGCTGAAGAATTGGAGGCATTATTTATATGGCGTGTCGTGTGAGGTGTTCACGGATCACAAGAGTTTGCAATACTTGTTCAAGCAGAAGGAGCTAAATTTGAGGCAGAGGAGGTGGTTGGAGCTGTTAAAAGACCATGATATTACCATCTTGTGTCATCCGGGAAAGGCCAATGTAGTACCGAAGCATTGAGTAGGAAGTCGGCCATTATGGGTAGCCTTGCTTATATTCGAGTCAGTGAGAGACCGCTTGCTTTGGATGTCCAGGCTTTGGCCAATCGGTTCGTGAGGTTGGATGTTTCATAGCCCAGTCGTGTGCTAGCTTGCACAGTCGCTCGTTCTTCATTATTTGAGCGTATCCGAGACCAGAAGTATGATGACCCTCACTTGCTTGTCCTTAGAGACACAGTGCAGCATGGAGGAGCCAAGCAGGTTACAGTTGGGGATGATGGAGTTTTGAGGATGCAGGGTCGTATTTGTGTGCCTAATGTGGATGGGCTTCGTGAGTTGATTCTAGAGGAGGCCCATAGTTCACGGTATTCTATTCATCTGGGCTCCGCTAAGATGTATCAGGATTTGCAGCAGCATTATTGGTGGAGGAGGATGAAGAACGACATTGTTGCCTATGTAGCTCGGTGTTTGTTTGTCAACAGGTAAAGTACGAGCATCAGAGACCTGGTGGTTTGTTTTAGAAGATTGAGATTCCTGAGTGGAAGTGGGAGCGGATCACTATGGACTTTGTTGTCGGACTCTAACGGACTCAGAGAAAGTTCGATGCAGTGTGGGTTATTGTTGATAGGCTGACTAAGTCAGCGCATTTCATTCCTGTGGCAGTCTTCTATTCTTCCGAGAGGTTAGTTGAGATCTATATTCGGGAGATTGTTCGTCTTCATAGTGTGCCCGTATCTATCATTTCTGATCGAGGTATGCAATTTACCTCACATTTCTAGAGGGCAGTTTAGCGTGAGTTGGGCACACGAGTCGAGTTGAGCACAGCATTTCATCCCTAGACGGACGGTCAGTCCGAGCGTATTATTCAGATCTTGGAGGATATGCTTCGAGCTTGTGTTATGGACTTTGGAGGTTCGTGGGATCAGTTTTTGCCTTTAGCGGAGTTTCCCTACAACAACAATTACCAGTCGAGCATCCAGAGGGATCCTTGTGAGGCTTTATATGGTAGGCGGTGTTGGTCGCCGGTTGGGTGGTTCGAGCCGGGAGAGGCTCGGTTGTTGGGTACGGACCTAGTGCAGGATGCCTTGGACAAGGTGAAGATCATTCAGGATAGGCTTCGTATAGCCCAATCTAGGCAAAATAGATATGCCGATCGCAAGTTTCGTGATGTGGCATTCATGTTTGGAGAGCGGGTATTGCTTCGAGTGTCACCTATGAAGGGCGTGATGAGATTTCGGAAGAAGGGCAAGCTAAGCCCTAGGTTCATTGGTCCTTTCGAGATTCTTGATCGAGTGGGAGAGGTGGCTTATAGACTTGCGTTGCCGCCGAGTTTGTCAATTGTGCACCTAGTGTTTCATGTGTCCATGCTTTAGAAGTATCACAGCGATCCATCCCACGTGTTAGACTTTAGCACTGTCCAGTTGGATAAGGACCTGACCTATGAGGAGGAGCCAGTAGCTATTCTAGACCGGCAGGTTCGTGTTCAATGGAAAGGTCAGTCTGCCAAGGAAGCTACATAGGAGTCCGAGTCCGATATGCGAAGCCGATATCTTCATCTTTTCCTCGACTTAGGTACTTCTTTTCTCTGTCCGTTCAAGGACGAACGGTTGTTTTAGAGGTGGAGGATGTGATGACCCAAAAGGTCATTACCTGATTTTTGAGTCAATTATGTATTCCGAGGCCCTAAAAGTCTCCCTTTTCACCTCAATTTGCATGCACGGTTCGGGCATATATCCGGAACGCTTTTATGTGAAAATTAGATGAAAATGCTAATTTGGCCTTTAAAATTAAATTTAAGTTGACTTCGGCCAACATTTTAGGTAAACAGACCCGGACCCGTGATTTGACGGTCCCGGAGGGTCCGTTCAAAAACATGGGACTTGGGCGTATGCCCGGAATCGAATTCCGAGGTCCCAAGCCCGAGAAATGAATTTTTGAAGAAAGTTGTTTAACTGAAATTTTAAGAGTTTTTGGAAATTTGAATGTATTTGAAATTGATAGTATCGGGCCCGTATCTTGGTTCTGGAGCCCGGTACAGATCTTACATGGTATTTAGGTTGAGCCTGTAAAATTTGGTAAGAAACGGACTTGATATGACGTGAATCGGACCCTCGGTTGTTAAAAAATGGAACTTAAGAGTTCATAAGATTTTTCTTTGATTTTGATGCTAATTTCGTTGTTAAAGGTGTTAATTTGGCGATTTGATCGCACGAGTAAGTCCATATGATGTTTTTGAGTTAGTATGCATGTTTGGTTTGGAGCCCCGAGGGCTCGGGTGAGTTTCGAATAGGTTTCGGGATGTTTTTACACTTAGAAAAGTTGTAGGTTTTGTTGTCTCAGGTGCACAGAGATTTTGTTCTTCGCGTTCGCGTGGCTTCACTCGCAAACGCGTAAGGCAAGTTTCCTCAAGTGCTAGTTTGTTCTTCGCGAACGCAGAGCTTAGGACGTGAATGCAAAGCTGTGGGGGAAGTTACCCTTCGCGAACGCATTTAGACTCTCGCAAACGCGTAGGGTTAGTGTCCTGGGGGAGGGATTTCAAATTGTTCTACGCGAACGTGGCCACCTGACGGCGAACGCGAAGGCTTGAGGATCTGAAGCTCCGCGAACACGAGCCTTTGAACGCGAACGTGATGGCCATCTGGGCCTGACCCATCGCGAACGCGATGAAGGCCTGCCCAGTCATTTTAAAACAGTAGCAAAAACGAGCAGAACCCATTTACTTCATATTTTCTAAACTAGAGAGCATTGAGGCGATTTTCAAGAGACGCGTTCTTCCCTAAAGCATTGGTATATGATTCTAAACCTTTTTCTTTCGATTTCCCATTGCATTTCATCAATCTTCATCCAAAAATCTAGGATTTTTATGGCAGAAATTAGGAATTTGGGTAGAATTAGGGCTTTTTGAATAAGTGGAATTTAGACCTCGTTTTGGGGTCGGATCTCGAAACTAATTGCATATTTGGGCTCGTGGGTGAATGGGTAATCGGGTTTTGGTTCGAACCTTGGGTTTTGACCAAGTGGGCCCGGGGTCGATTTTTGACTTTTTGGAGAAAATGATAGAAAACCTGTAAGTAAGCATTGGGTATGAATTCTTTAGCATTTATTGATGTTGTTAAATTAATTTGGATTTAAAGGAAAAGCAGTGTTTGAGGCTTGAGTTGGCCGTGGAATTTCGGGGTAAGTGTTTGGTCTAACCTTAGCTTGAGGGAATAGGTATTGTGCCTTATTTGCTATGTGCTAGTGTAGTATACGACGTATAGGTGTGGTGACGAGTATCTATACATCGATGTCAGGCCCTATATCCTTTAGCTTCCACTTTACCATCAGATGCTTTTCTAGCTTCTCGGAAGGGGTCTGGATCCTGTTGCCGAAGCTCATAATTCCGGGTTTCGTGTATCAATGCTTCTAGATTAGTGTTAAGGGCGTGGTCGAAGATCAGGCTTGACTGACCGACTTCATTGACGGCGCATTTCGTTCTGGGTGGTGTTTCAGTAATTATGAGTGGCCTCTAAAGTCTTGGTAGCCTTTAGTCACTTTTGCTTACCTATCTTTTCCCATAGGATTCTAAACCTTCCCCTGATCTACGATCACCCTAGTTTGCACTTTTTTGTAAAAGTTTGTTGGTTCGGCAAATTATTAAGTGGCAGCTCTTTCTACGGATTCGTCTGCTGACGAGGATTCTAATGTTTCGGATGGAGATAGTTATGCTGATGCTGATGCCAAGGCTTATTCCACTACGGATACAAAAAGACAGAAAAGGGATTATTCCTCCTTTTCGGGATTTCGAAATTCATTTTCTTCCTTCCTCGAGCCCACCTTTAGCCCTTTCTTCAACTACTATTGTGGTAGGAACACATTCTTCGAGCAGGAGAACATTCTGATTTGAAAGAAAGTAAAAGCTAGGCTAGTTGCGGTGCCATCTTAATCTTCTAGTTTGCCGCGTCCTCTTGCTGCTTCCTGAGGAGATACTGAAGAAGCACGCAATGGAGACGGCGAGAACATGCCCGTGAGTCTTAAATTGTAATTGTTGTATTTCTTAATGAGTACTAAAATTGCCTAAATTGTTGATTCTCCGTGTTGAGCAAGACCTATGATTAACTGGTGGTATTTGTTTATTGTTGAGCATTGGCTCCAGTTGAGGTTTTGATTGTAAAGTTAAGTGTTGGTACAAGTTTGGTTATAGCTTATTCCCTTGCTGCAACGTATTTACTTCTTACTGTTGATTCCCTTCCAGGGATGTGTTTGTTCTTGTTATCGATTCCCTTGCCGGGATATTGTTGTTGCTATTGTTTGGGTGAGGTTTGAGAGATAAAGCACGAAGGGAGATGCCGTGCACATTCATATTTATGCATTGGTGAGGAAAGAGTGATAAAGCACGAAGGGTGATGCCGTGTACATTTTTATTGATATTGATGCATATGGTGAGGAAGAGAGATAAAGCACGAAGGGTGATACCGTGCACATTTCTAATACTCATATGGTGAGGAAGAGAGATAAAGCACGAAGGGTGATGCCGTGCACATTTTCATTATTTGATTGCATTGGTGAGGTTTGAGAGTAAAAGCACGAAGGGTGATGTCGTGCACTTATTGCCTGTTTATTTTGACTTCTTGCTGCTTTGGTTCAAGTACCTTGATTGTTTTATTCCACTATTATTTTGATTCATTATGTTGGTATTCTTCCCCATAGCATGTTATCCTTTCCCCGTTACTTCTGAATTACTTTAATTACTGTTATTCTGTTAGATACTGTTTAGTTGCAGGTTATTGGTTGTTGTGTCCTAGCCTCGTCACTACTTCGCCGAGGTTAGACTCGACACTTACCAGCACATGGGGTCGGTTGTGCTGATACTACACTCTGTGCTCTTTTGTGCATATCCCGGTACTGGAGCATACGGATCTTAGCTTGGGGTTGCTGCCTTTAGTCCCTCAGGAGACCCGAGGTAGTCCTGTAGGCGTCCGCAGGCCTTGGCGTCCCCTCCCTATCTAGTTTTTATCTGTTCTTTACTATTTCAGAGACAGACATGTACTTTCTTGTTCAGACTTTACTTGTAGTTTTCTTAGATAGTCCGTGAGATTGTGACGCCAGTTCTGGGTAGTTTATGTTATGGATTCGTATTGTTATTAGCTAAATTGTTAAATTTTCATTCATCCACTCTATTAATTTACGATGTTTATAAATGTCAAGTTATAACTATTAATGGATTAAAAGTGAAAGGAGAAAGATAAGTGGATTGCCTAACTTTCACAAGTAGGCGCCATCACGACTCCCGAGGGTGGGAAGTCCGGGTGGTGACACCGCATTTGCGATAATTCCTTCACAATTGCGAGGGTTCACAATTGTGAATCTGGTGTCGCAATTGCAACATTTGCAACTGAACAAAAGTTAGAAAAGTCTGGATTTAGGTCTCATTTTTCATTTCTTAGAACCCTAGACTCAGTAGGAGGTGATTTGGAGAGGGTATTTTCATTTACAAATGTTGGGTAAGTGATTTTAATCAATTTTCCACTATATTTCATGATTAAACTTTAAATTTAAGGCAAAATACATTGACAGACCCTTAAACTTGTCCGCATTTTTCGCTTTGACACTTCATCTTAAGTATGTTTCATATGAACACTTTAACCAGGCCTTTACTGTGTCATTTAGACACCTCTAGCTGATAAGTATTTGCGCGTATTTCACACTTCTTCTAAGAGTGTGAACTGCATATTTAAGGCATTGAAGTGGGCCCGAAGTACAGGTGGCAAATAAAGAAAAGAAAATTTTGAAAGTCTTTTTAAAAATTCTCTTCTTTGTTCATCCTTTCTCTTGTACTTCATGAAAGGACTTGGTGAGAAATTCCTCGAACTAATGCTTTTTATTCCTTCTTAAGACAAAAAACAGCACATCATCGTTAGTCTCTTGATCATCAAAATATATAGGAGTCCATAACTATGGAACAACGCCAGCTTTAGAAAAACCAGAAGTTGAACATTTATTGATACAAATTAAGTAGATATGCAGCAGCAATGATTTTCTTTTTAGTAGAATCTTACAGGAAATCCACCTAAGTCCCAAAAATTCAGGAACCCCCACCTCAGCCCACCCCTAAATCCCGTAAACCCAAAAACACTCAAGCGCTAGTCCACCAAATTAAGAAACCCCAGAAGTTACTCTTGATGAAAAATACCAAGAAAATCACAGAAGTGGGCTATAAGGTCTTTCGGGCATAGGATTTTGAGATGGAACTGAAAGAATTATGCGTGTGATACATTTGAGATTGGAATTATTGAGCAAGATTCTAAATTTTGGGTGTTGAGGATATTATTCTAGCTTGATTTAATTTATAGTGGTATAGCAGTTGTGAATGAGAGAATATAAATTGGATAATTTTTTTGAATCTATTAATGTTTGGTGTCTAAAAGATGTGGCACTGTGAAGCAAATAAAAAAACAGCAAAAAATCTATTAAATTCTGCATTACCTTTTTTGTTGTTAAAAAAAGGGCTTGCAATAACAATTATTTTGAATATGTTGGAGTCTTAGATGTGGTTGTGAAAGGGCACCGATGGTTGATATGATGGTGGCTGACCAAACAATACCAAGACGACGGGTAGGGGAGAGATAGAAAAAGGACTCTTTTCTATATTTTTTAGGATTTAAAGTTAGTTTTATACTTTAATGGATTATCGAGATTAAGGACCACATGTCATTTTTTTATTGACTTGTTTGCTACATCATCGTGTGTGAAATGCACGCATTTTAACTTTGTTAGTTGTTTGTAAAAGAGGTGTCTAAATGACACAGTAATAACATGGATAAAGTGTTCAAATAGAACAGTATTAAAATGGAGTGTTGGAGTGAAAAGTGTGAACAAGTTTAGGGGTTTGTCGATGCATTTTGCCTAGATTTAACATCAAATTTATAAGAATGAAATTTGGGGATTTTTATCAAAGTTTTGAAAACTGAAGATTTGAGTTTTGAGAGTCGATTTGGACTCGGATTTGAAAACAAAACACATGTATGGACTCGTGGAGTTACGGGTAGTCGGAATCTACCCTTGGACTCGGATTTTGACCGGACAAGCCCGGGGTTGACTTTTGTTAACTTTTTGGAAATTTTGTAAAGATCAAAGTTTTATCTATTGTAATTGATTTACCTTGCATTGGTTAGTGATAATAAGTCATTTTTTTAGATTTGAGCAGTGTGGAGATGAACTTTAGGGGAAAATTTATATTCGAGGGTTGACTTGGCCTAGTTGAGGTAAGTATCTTGCCTAACTTTGTGTGGAGGAACTACCCCTTAGAATTTGGGTTGTTTGTGCTAATTGTACTATATGAAAGATGTGTACACAAGGTGACGAGTGCGTGCACGTCCTATATGTGGTATTTGACCAGTTTAGACTTTTAGACATCTTACATGTACTTAATGGAACTTGTTATAGTATGTCACATCTTTCATCGTTAGATCTACTCTCCCATGCCCTAATTGACATTATTAGTACTTGTCTTATCCTTTATTGTTCTAGTTGATCTTATATACTTTAGTTGAAATTTCTATCTCCCATATTGTTTTGTTACCCCTTCAATTGTTGAATTACTCTTACTTGAAGTTGTTATTTCGTGGAATATATTCATGTTGAGTTATTGTAACGACCCAATTGGTCATTTTGAGCATTTACATTCCGTTTAGCGGTTAGAAGTCTTGAGTAGCTTCATATGATGTATTATGACTTGTGTAAATCGTCGACTTTGGTTTTGAGGTGATTCGGGATTGATTTGGAAGAATGATTCTCAACTGGGAAGCTTTAAGTTGGAAGAGTTGACCAAGTTTGACTTTTATGTATTTGACATCGGATCAAAATTTTGACGGTTTCATCAGATCTGAATGGTGATTTTGGACTCGGACGTATTCTCAGATTTGCATTTGGATATTTCTAGAAGGTTTCGGCACTATCGGGCGGAAGTTGGCAATTTGAAGGTTTGGAATGTTCATAAGTTTGATCGGGAGTTGACCTTGATGATATCGGGTTTGGATTGTGTTTCTAGGAATTGTAATAGATTCATTATGTCATTTGGGACTTATGTGCAAAATTTGAGGTCATTCCGAGTTTATTTGATATGGTTCGGCACGAGTTTTGGAAGTTGAAAGTTCAAAAGTATATTTAGTTTGATTGAGGTGTGATTAATGGTGTTTGATATTGTTATGTGTGATTTGAGGCCTCGAGTAGGTCCGTATTATTTTTAGGGACTTGTTGGTATGTTCATACAGGGTCTCGAGGGGCTTAGGCGAGTTTCGAAGGTGATCCGAATCAGATATGATGGTTCTGATATTGCTGATTGCTGGTGTTTCTGTAGTTCTTCGCGATCGCAAAGTAGAGGACGCAATAGCGAAGTGACTCCTGGAGTTGGGTGTTTACTTTATATTCACATTCGTGTCAGGATGAACGCGTTCACGTAGAGTTAGGACTGATCTTCATCGCGTTCGCATCTGCTTCTACGCGTTCGCGTAGTGATTGGGGTGAGCTGGGCAGGATGATGGTTTCCTCTTCGCGTTCACGATGTTGTTCCCGCGTTCGTGTAGTTTGGTCAGCTTTGTGCATCACGTTCGCGAGGCTATTGCCGCGAACGCGTAGTGTTAATTGTGGCAGAGTAATATTTGTGCATCACGATCGCGTAGACTACCACTGGGCAGTGCATATAAGTACTCTATTTCGTACCTTTGAGTTATTTTATCACATTTTGAGTTAGGGAGCTCGAATTTGGGAGATTATGGAGGCGGTTTTCACCACATGGAATAGTGTAAGTGTTTCTACTCAACTTTGATTATAGTCCGTGATTCCATCATCGTTTTTGGCATTTAATTGATGATTTCAAAAGAGAAATTGGGCTTTTTTGTCTAAACTTTCCTAAAGTGAATTTTTGAGTTTTTAAAATCGAGTAGGAGTCGGATTTGAATGAAATTAGTATGGTTGGACTCGTAATTAAATGGATTATTGGATTTTGTGAGTTTTTCGGGTTCCGACGTACGGGCCCGGGTTTTGACTTTTTGGTTGACCTTGGAGTAAATGAGTAGAGATTCGACCTTTATCATTTGGGAATGTTTCTTTAGGAATTATTTGATGTGTTTGAGTTTCTTTTGGCTAGTTTCGAGCGGTTCGAAGGTTGATACGCGCGGGACGGCAATTCTAGACTATTGTTTGGCTTGCTCGGTATTGGATTTGGTTTGTCCGAGGTAAGTAAAATATCTAAACTCTGAATTGCGGGTATTTATCCCTGTGAAATATGTTGTTTGTGTTGTGTTGGGGTTACGCACATGCTTGGTGATGGGCGTGTTGGTGTGCACCGTGGTAAACATGAACCGGGATAATATTTGTACCGAGTTGCTATTCAATCTTGTTTTATCTATTAAATTCCTACTTGTTATAGTAATTGAGCTATGATTCATGCTAGAAATTATTTTTAGTCTATGTGCTTATTCGGTTAAGACCTAATGAGGTTGTTTATGTTGTTTTGAGTTATCTGCTTTAACTGTAATTATATACTCCGTCATGGTTCATCATTTGCATATCATATCTCAAACTCTATTTATCATTGAATATTACATCACATGTTATCATTGTTTGGGCTTAGTGGTACGAGATTGTGAGCCCTTGACACTTGAGAGGTTGATGAATGAGATGGCCAGAGAGTCGTGTTGTGAGTGTTATAGTGGGTCGGGTTGCACCCCGCAGCAGGCTATGTTGGCTTTTTGAATATTCTTATTATTGTGAAACAAACTGTGTGCCGCAGTAGGCCTTAATAGCTTATTTACTATTGTGGATTAGGTTGCACGCTGGAGTAGGCCTTATAGGCTTTTGATTAGCGCTTAGGCAGGATCCGCCCCTCTGGAGTCTGACATACCAGCAGTGAGCGCAGGCACGGTGATATATATACACGTGCTTTAGTGAGGGGCTTTGTTAACACCCAATTTTTCTCAATATATTTTAATATAAAATAACTTCAAAATGGCATATATATGCATATATAAGAATATTCAAGTGTTTTATTATTTTTTTCATAATTTTAAAGGTTTTTTCAATCAATTTATTTCCCTTTTTTACCCATAAAACCCAATAATCATTTCCAAAATTATTATTTTTGGAAAATAATCTATTGGATTTTCATATTTATGCTAAATATAGCTAATTTTGGCATATTTTTACAAATTTATTTAGTATTTTTTCAAAGCTAAAGTGCATAATTGCAATACTAGCCTCTTTTAAGATTTAATTGCGTTTATATTCATAAAATCGAGTCCTATATTTTTAAAGTGTCAATTATATATCATAAATCATTTTATTGCCTTCAATTTATTTTCAAAAATTAATTTATTATTTTTTATAAATTAAATAGAGGAAAATTGGCTATTTAAATGATAGCCCAGTCACATTTCAATTATAGCCTAAATCCTACCCAAATTTTAACCCAATTTCCCGGCCCAATTCCATTTTTAAACCCGACCCCTAACCCAATTTAAACGACCCAACCCGGATTCCCCACCTAACCCTTTTAATCCTAGCCGTTGATCATTTAGATCAACGGCCACCGTCCTCTCTTTCCATTTTTAACCTTAAACGACCCCTAAACCAAATCCATTTTTCACCACCCGCCGCCCTTGAATCCCCCTCTTCTCTCAATTCTCTCTGCAACCCCTTATGAACATTAGCCGCCGCCCTCTAATTCCACCCTAATCCACCCTAATACCTACCTAATCCATGGCATCTCGTGGTCATTTAGGACGTGTATCAGCCTCCTATGGCTCCTAGGTGTTTGGTTCTGTGGTTTCATGACCAGACCTCGAAGGAGTCTGGTCCAGTCCTGCTCGACTGTTGTTCATGGCATTTCTCCAGCCATCCACGACCTTTCTCCGGCCATTCATGGCCTTTCAAGGCAGATCCTTGACTTTCCTGGTTAGATCGGAAACCTTCAAGGTCTTTCTCACCTTTTCTGGGTTTTTCGAAACCCTAATCTTTAAGATATTTTGGTTTTCTTTCAGATCTATCTTAGATCTGTGCTTACTATGAACTTTTTAAGTGTTTCTCGAAGGTTCTTTGACTTTTCTTTCAAAATGACTCTTCACTTTTCAACGATTAGGGTTTTCCTTTTAAGTTTTTCAAAAGATCTCTTCTCTGATCTTAATATTGTTTGTGATTTTGCTATGTTTAAAACGATTTGCTCATATTGTTCTTCTTATCTATTTCTGCATGTTTAAAAACCCTAGTTCCTTTTAGTTTTATCCGAATTCTAGAAATTGTTTGTTTAAATATGTACTTGTTCTTTGTTTCTGACTCTATTTTCCTTGTTTGACTTGTTTGATTTTGAGTTCTTACCATCTATTAAACTCGACTACTGTTGAAGCCCTAATTTCTTAGAAGTTTTGCCTCACTTGTTACTGTGAGACCTTACTTGTTTCTGATTTCTCTTATGTTCTTCTTCACTGTTGATTCTATGTGACTACTTGACCTACTTGATTACTGAGCCTCGAATATTTTTTCTTACTACTGAATCCTAGCCTATTTCTGCCACTACTGTATGTTTGTGCTATCTCTTTTGCCGATATGTTTGGCCTCACATGTCTGATGTTTCTGTTCACTCTATTTATATGCTGAAGTTTCTTCCTCGATTGATCTTGATCTTGTGACTGATTACAAAAGCTTTTCTTTTATGAACCCTAATTTCACTCGCTTGTTTAAATTAATTGATTCCTTTCCCTTTACTGTGATATTTTACCTTGCTGAATCCTTTCCCAAAATAAGCCTATTTTGTACTTAGACTTGATTGTTTACTGCATGCTTTTACTGCCCTTTATATGGCAATGATCAATCTGTCCCGAACTGATTTTCTTTCCTTAATTGAAACCTGTTAGTACCCGTTAAGCCATGAGTCCTTAATTAAAGGGAATCACTTGGGTTAATTGATTCTGACTTGTGATTGTTTCCATGTTTGTGTTAAGACTTTACTTATTACCTTACTTATCACTTGTTTTCAAAACTATAAATACCCACCCCCTCTTTTGTTTAACACACGAACTATCTGAGTTCAGAACACACACTTCACTTAAAACTCTCTCTTTTCTCTATTCCTGCTTGTGCTACTGCTTTGTCTAGCAAGCTGAAAGCCAAGTCAAGGTTGTGGAAATTTGCTTACTTTTTCTTTCTGCACTTTGCTTCTTTACTGGTATGTCCTAGTTAATTTTCAAGCATCAACAACAACCTGTTTCTCTAATTGTTCCAACTTCTCTCATGCTTGTCCACTTATGCTTATGTTTCTGCAATCAAGTTACATTACTAGCGTGTTGAAATGTGTTCCCTTCCCTTTTAGATTAATGCTCTCCTATGTGTATGAATCCCAAACCCCACATCCCCTTTTTGTGTTTGTGTTCTCTGGCTGGTTTGTGGGCATGCCAGCATCATCTATTGATGTGCATGTCCAAACCTGACCCCTCCTAGGGTCATATACTTCATGCAATGTATTCCCAAAACCCCTAACTCTTTTGTGCAACTACTGATTGTGTTTCACTACTACTGTTTTCAAATCACCCTTACCACTTACTATTTCCCAGTCCTGTTTTAAATAAATCTCTATGTTCTGCACTTTCACTATATTCCTAGAACCTAAGTTTTGCCCCTCTTGTGTGAGCCTTGCCTTGGGACCCTTGAGCTCCCTCTGAACTTGGAAACATAAGGGCTGGCCCTTCCACACTACACTCATTCTTGTCTGATTATGCAAACCTGGGTGTAAGCACTGCCCGGGGTCCCTTGAGACCCTTAGGGAACTTTGATACAACCAGGTATGAGAAAGGCTTTGAACACCATGGGCATCTGAAGTGATTAATTATATAACTCATACAGGAAGTCAAGATCAGGCCTCTTTTGGTTGTAATTTCTCATTTCTGCACTTCTTTTTTTGTAATTTAAGTATTTGGTCTGTAATAATTTGTAACGAATATTGGGGTTGGCTAGTAAAAAGGGATGGGGCAATTATGCATGTTTTAAGGGTAGATATCATGCCTATAGGATCTGTTTAATAAAATTCTGCATGTTTTACTTTCACACTTAGATATCCTGCCTATAGGATTTGTTTAATAAAATTTTGCATGTTTTACTTCCACACTTAGATATCCTGCCTATAGGATCTGTTTAATAAAATTCTGCATGTTTTACTTCCACACTTAGATATCCTGCCTATAGGATCTCCTTAATAAAGTTCTGCATGTTTACCTCCACACTTAGAGATCATGCCTATAGGATCTAATGGCTATAATCAGACATCATATTTACAAGATTAAAATCAGCTTCGAAATTAGATGTCATGCCTATAAGGTTAATATCAATCTTTTTATAGAGATCATGCCTATAGGAATTTCGCTGTGATCAAATAAATCCTGTCTACTCCATTTCCTGTTCAATTAGATACCATGACTATAGGATCTAAAACCAGTTTAGTT
Source organism: Nicotiana attenuata (assembly GCF_001879085.1). Lineage (NCBI taxonomy): Eukaryota > Viridiplantae > Streptophyta > Magnoliopsida > Solanales > Solanaceae > Nicotiana > Nicotiana attenuata. Next base: position 250,482 of record NW_017670248.1, on the reverse strand, counting down.
AAAAAATCAGTTTGACTCGTACTGTTCTGAATCAGTTTAAACCACCTACTCCTTTATCAATACGATTTAGAAAGCATGCCTATAGGATCGAAATCGCTCGTCTAGAACTGTGTACTGCTTTACTACATTCCTAATCAGTAATAGATATTATGCTCCTAGGACATCACTATCACACCTACTCAAACCTTAGGTAATAATAATGATAAAATGGAATCCGCCTTTATCTAACTGGCAACTGCTACAACCAGCAGGCGGGCCTAATTCGGACTTCTTATGTGAGCTATATAATGAATCTTGTTCTAACTCAAAACCCCTATATTAGGATTTTTAAAATTCAGACTTTAACTGTGCTTGAGTCGTACTATTTATATGTACTATATGCGGAGGAATATATGAGCCTTTAACTGCCTACATGTTTCCCTTTTTAAATGAAGTCCTACGTGTTTTGTATGTCACCTTAGCCTTTTGCCTTTAAACCTAAGAGTCAGCCTAAATCCTCCCTATTATAGGAATAGTAGTCCTAAATTCCTCCGGGACTGATAGGAATAGGACGGGTAATAGCACGCAATAGAGTTCGAGACCAATTCGCACTTTAAATACCTTTACGGGGTGGGAAGGGTAGATATGGATATGATGACCGGTGCGTTAATACCACGTGTAGCCCCTCTTTTGAGGAGTGATTACCGGGTATTGCATTGATGTGATCCATATTACAAATAAACCTAGGACCCCCTTTATATTCGTTAGCATGCTTAGTTATAACTCTTTCAAAACTTTGCTTTATTTTATCATTTCCAAACACTTGTGTATTTAAAAAAAATCCCTCTTATTTGAGCCTTGTTTGTTTACGTGTTAATTGCACAAATTCACAAAGAACTATCTGGCCAGGAACCACACTAGTGGATCATGAGGGGTGCCTAACACCTTCCCCTTGGGATAATTTCAAGCCCTTACCCTATCTCTGGTTATCAAAATGTAGTTGTAGTTGAACCCTATAGGTGCCCTAACGCACCTTAAGATATTTAGGTGGCGACTCTTCAAAAATTGCAAAACCCCTTTCCCAAAAGGAAAGAGTTGTCTCCACCGAATGTCATAAACCTGATTTTCGCGGAGAAAAAAGGGGGCGCGACAGGCTTATGAGTCAGGCAACTTGAGTATGTTTGAGGGTGAGAGTACTTGGGAATATCACCGTGAAATTATTCATATGACATGCATACTTGGAATGTAGGCATAGAGATGCATTTTCCTCATGATATATGGTATTGTAACATTCATGATTTGACATGTACATTTGACATGTAGGCATTGAGATGTATATTCCTCATGCTCGACGGTATATGATAATTGATGACTTGACATGCATACTAATATGTAGGCATAGAGATGTACTTTCCTCATGCTTTCTAATATTGAAATATCTTATCTGTTGTTGAAAGTTTGGGAAAAATCATAATTTTTTATATACTCATATTTTGTGATTCTGGTGAAAGATTTGGGTTATACTGTTATACTTGAAAAATATGTCTATTTTTCCGTAACTGTGAACGAGCTGAGCATAATATCTTTTGAAATATTGCTTGTACTAATTCTATTATATTGTTACGAGTTGTTTTTGGCTATTAGTGTTGTAATCTGACTGTTTTCCGAGTTGTTACTACTTTCAACCTAAGGTTAGGTTTGTTACTTGTTGAGTACATGGGGACGGTTGTACTCATACTACGTTTATGCACCTTGCGTGCAAATTTTGGAGTTGGTGTTGTTGTGTATGGCGGGAGCTGGCATTGAAGATGCACATGCATTCCGCTTATAGCTGCCACTTGTTCTTGATAGCTTTAGATTTATACATCTCTTTATGTATATTTCGAATAGATGATGTATTTATTTCATTCTAGCTTTGTGAATTCTAAGTCTTAGAAGCTCATGACTTCTACTATGAATCCTTGGGATTTTGTACAGAAAGCTTAGTTATTTTATTTATTGATCCTTGTTATCCTATTCGAGTTGTGTTGTCTATCATTTGGCTTACCTAGTTGGTTGGTTAGGTGCAATCGCGACTAGCTAGATTTTTTGTTGTGACAAGAATGTATCAGAGCTTTAGGTTGATCGGTTATACGAGTCATGAGCAAATGTGACGTCCATACCTATCTTAGAGAGGCTATAGGGCATCTAGGATAAACTTCCCATCTTTCTTTCCTTATCGTGCAGCATTGATTCATCTTGAAGCGTATCTCTTGAATTCCTTCCACTCACTCGTATGTTATGTTGAGCACTCTGGTATCAGTTGTGCATCGTCAACTTGCGATTCCAAGAGTGAGGTGCGAGATGTGTTTTCTATGTTTTGGTGATGGGCTAGTCTAGAGGACGTAAGTCTAGGTTTTGATCGCAGCTTAGGCACGGTGATTTCAATTGTGTGAATATGTGCTTTTGGACTTCTATGTCCGGTGGTATCCCTATGAGTGTTTCTGGCGGCTTCGTGAGTGGTTGGATAGCTATATGATGTGTATCATGTGACTACGGGATGTGTTCAGATGGCTTTGATGTTATGAAAAGGGTTCTTGGGCTATAAAAAGGACTGTTGGATGCTTAATTTCTATCTTGATGTGTTGTATAGTCTCCAGTTATGATCGTGTTGAGGGATCTTTCATGTTGTTTATTTACGGAATGAAGTAGATTTTTATCTCTTGTTGATGAGTTCAGACTCGGGAAGATTAAGTGATTGCGTAGTAGTTGTGGTCGTGAAAGGGCATAGAGAGATGTCAGTTTGAGGCTAAGAAGGTGGGTTATCACCTGCGGGGTAATCAACGGATGTGTGATTTTTATGATGTTGTGGGGAGAGTTTCTTTCTACTAGTGGGTTATATGTGTTGCGATTTGAGTTATTGAGAAAGTTGACTTGACTTTCACGAGGATGAATGCGAGCTTAGTAGATAATTTGAGGTATTTTATGGTTGTGTTGCATGAGTTTATGAAGGATTTAGTTGGATTCCAGTGCAGGATTATGGCAGTAATAGATTATGGGTATTGTGAGTTATCGGATGCTTTTTTATATGGCTTTGAGCCAGGTGCGGGAGTCTGCCATTGACAATTTGATTGCATGGTTATGTGTTGTATTGTTTTCGGTATGAGGCATACTTGTGGATCGGTTATGACTTGCAGAGGTTGGTTTTGAGGATGACTTAAGCAAGGAAATTTCTGGATGCATGACGGTATTACACCTTATGGATATATGGAAGTCTTGGGAATTTTAGGGTTGTTGTTCCTAATGGATGTAATGCATTAAGAAAAGGGATTCACTCGATGTGATGACCCAAAATGTCATCTTTAAATGAAATAATTATCTCGGAATTTTAAGACCTTGAAAAGCGTTATTAATCATTCCTTGACTTGTGTGCGCAGTCCGTATAATTTTTCGGAAGGGTATTTATGTGAAAAATGGATTAAAATGTGAATTAGAGCTTTAAAACTCAACTGAGTTGACTTCGGTCAACATTTTGGGTAAACGGATCCGGACCCGTGATTAGACGATCCCGGAGGATCCGTGGAAAAATATGGGATTGGGCGTATGCCCGGAATCGAATCCCGAGGTCCCGAGCCCGAGAAATAAATTTTTGAAGAAAATTGTTTTCTGGAAATTTCTATGAGATTTGGAAATGAATTGTGATTAGAACTTGACGGTATCGGGCCCGTATTTTGGTTTCGGCGCCCGGTACAGGTCTTATATGTGATTTAAGATAAGTCTCTGAAGTTTGGTAAGAAACGGACTTGAAACGACCTGAATCGGATCGTTTTTTGAGAAAATTGGAAATTTGAAGTTTCCGGTTCGATAGTGAGATTTTGATCCGAGGGCCGGAATGGAATTCCGGAAGTTGGAGTAGCTTCGTAGTGTTGAATGTGACTTGTGTGCAAAATTTCAGGTCATTCGGACGAGGTTTGATAGACTTTTTGATCAAAAGCGTAATTTGAGAGATTTTGGAATTCTTAGGCTTGAATCCGATGTAAAATTTGTGCTTTGATGTTGTTTTGAGCGTTCTGAAGATTTGGAACAAGTTTGAATGATGTTTTAGGATTGGTTGGTATTTTTGGTTGAAGTCCTGGGGGCCTCGGGTGTGTTTCGGGGTGGTTTCGGATCATTTCGGGCTGTTTAGCAATAGCTGAAGCTGGTATCTGGTGTTGTTCTTCGCGTCCGCGAGGGTCCTCTCGCGTTCCCGAAGAAGGATTTGGCTTCTGGGATTTTGTTCTTCGTGTTCGCGAAGAGAGCCTCGCGTTCGCGAAGAAGAAGAAATTCTGTTGCGCAGGTCTTACTTCGGAGGCTCATATCTCTCAATCTACAATGAATTTTGAGATGATTCAAAAACAAAAGTTGTAGCTCTTTGAATCTAGTTTCCATAAAAATATTATAATAGTCATTTGGACATCTGCAGCAAAAGTTATGGCCATTATACTAGAGGCTGTCCGAGAAGAGCTATGAAAATGATTTTTGGAAATTTTGTTCTTCGCGAACGCGAGAGGAGGACCGCGAACGCGAAGAACAAATCCCTGGGCAGCAGAATAAAGTCCAAACTCGTCTCACTCTTCCATTTTTGGACCAAGGGAGCTCGGGTGAGGCGATTTTTCGAGAGATTTTCAAGGAAAACATCGGGGTAAGTGTTCTTAACTCAATTTTGGTTAGATTACTCGAATCCATCGTTGTTTTTAACATTTAATTGGTGATTGTAGTTGGTAAAATCTTGAAAACCCTCTTGGTTTAATTTGAAGATTTGAGGGTCGAGTTGATGTCGGATTTTGGTAAAATTGGTATGGTTAGACTCGTGGTTGAATGAGTTGTCGGATTTTGTAAGTTTTGCCGGATTTTGAGACGCGGGCCCCACGGCCAATTTTGAGTTAAATTTTGGATTTTTGTTGGAAAATTATTATTTTCATATGGAATTAATTCGTATTATTTATATTGAGTATATTGAATTATTATGACTAGATTTGAAGCTTCGGACGAATTCGCGAGGCAAAGGCTTGTTGGAATTTTGAATTGGTTGCAAAGCGAGGTAAGTGTTTGGTCTAACCTTAGCTTGAAGGATTGGGAGTTGTGTCATAATTGTTATGTGTTATTTGTTGAGTGCGACGTATGGGCATGGTGACGATTATCTATACGTTGGTGTCAAGCATGCCCGTGAGTCTTATACTTTGATTAATGTGACTCCTATTTGACTTAACTGAAGAGTTTTGCCTCTCCTATTGTCATGTTATATTTTCATAACTACTTGACTCGTGTTGATTTCCTTATTATTGACTTGTATATTGTGGGATCATTGCTATGTGTTAGTTTTCTCGTTATTGAACTGTTCCCTTTATGCCAGTATTCTTTTTTGTGGTTATTCCTTTGAGCTGGTTCTACCATTTTCTCGTGATTTACAGCCCCTGAGTTGATTTACTTGTCTTACCTTGTATTATTGTCATTTTGTTGTTGTTATATGTATTGCGGTGATGTTCGATCCTTCTGTTGTGATGTAACTGTTGATTCTGTTTGTTGCGTTATGTATTTATTTTGGGACTACGGATGTGGGATTCCGGTAGCTCCCCCTTGTTTGTTTACTTTGGGACTACGGGTTAGATTCCCGAGAGATCCCCCTGCACATTTACTTTGGGACTACGGGTTAGATTCCCGGGAGATCCCCCTGCACATTTACTTTAGGACTACGGGTTAGATTCCCGGGAGATCCCCCTGCATATTTATATTTGGGGACTACAGGACGGTATCCTGGGAGATTCCCGGTTGTTATCTCTGTGCTGAGCTGTACTCCTTCCGTGATTATTTTGTCTCCGTTGTAATTGTTGTTATCAATTCAAGTGTTTTAATGGTTTAGATTCCTTTACGGCTGTGATCCTTTGTGTGGGAATTCATAGTGTTGACAATACCTCGCCCTATTTGTTTTATATATATTCAATACTTCAAATTTCAACAATTGTTACATTTTTTTACTCAATCGATTTCTCAACTAAATCTTCCTTAAACCGTTTGCGGTTGTACTTTACTTAAGAAGTAATTTCTACTAAGTTAATTTATCCAATCCCTTGGTAAAAGTAATAATTCATTTGATGTTGTATTCTAATTGAAACATGGTACTTTATTTATTCAAATGATTTCTAAAAATAACTTCATATTTTCGTGATGAGTTTCAAATGGGTTTAGAAGTTGTACTCTACTTCTTGTTAAGTAAATGAGGCTCCGTGAACATTCTTAAATTGTATTGGGTTATGGACCCTATGAACTGAGTAACATGAGAACGTTGTTGCGTAATATGAAACAGAAATCTATGGGTACAAGGTGCCGGGGGAAATATATATTATTTATGATTATGAAATGAGGCGTCACAATGTGACCTTTACTCGAAAGAGTTATATTCGAAAGATGCTTGTTTGAAGGAAATATATTTGAAAGATATTTATAGTTGAAGGATTTGATTAATTGATTGCACTTGTATACATTATTCGTTGAGCAATATTTATGGTGTTTTTGTTGCATACTTTTTATATCACTGGATGATCATTGTTGCCATCATTGTTATCTGCTTCCTATTATTCTTGTACGCTATATTGCACAGATTTATTTGGTAGTCTGGCCCTAGCCTCGTCACTACTTTTCCAAGGTTAGGCTAGGCACTTACCAGCACATGGGTCGGTTGTGCTGATACTACACTCTGTACTCTTTTTACAGATCCCAGTGCTGTGGACTTCGGATTGCAGTGAGATTTGTCGTTTCTTGTTCATCAGGCGACCCGAGGTAGTCCTGCAGGCGTCCGCATGCCTTGGCGTCTCCTTCTATCTATTATTCCTATTTCCTTCATGTATTTCCAGAGACAGTGCTGTATTTATTTCTTTCAGTCCTTTATTTGTAGTACTCCTAGACAGTCTGTGAAGTTGTGACACCAATCTTGGGTAGATTTGTTATGGATTAGTATTAGCAGTATTATTTAAAACTTTACAATGCAGCCTTCCGCTTATTCAGTTCTGTTGTTATCTAATTGTTGGCTCTTAACCGTTATCGGATTAAAAATGGAAACAAGATAAATAGTTCAGTTGGTTGGCTTGCCTAGCTTTCACTAGTAGGCGCCGTCACGACTCCCGAGGACGGGAAAATCCGGGTCGTGACACTTGATTACTTAGGGGTGCAAATCATTTCGTTGGTTGTTATTATGCTAATGGGGCACAGGTCGTTCGGCCCGTTTGGGTGGTGCAATTGAGATTTGAGCAGAGAGGATAACTCTCGAGAAGGTTCTAAAGAGTTCAAGATTCATATGTAGCATTTGGAGGATTTCCCCGAATTCGTATGTGTCTAAGATCTGCTATTTGCATTGGATAGTGCCGGGACTTACGGTATTTCTTTATCACTATGGATTTTACATTTCAGTATCAGAAAGGTAAAATGAACAACTTTAAATTCATAGAATGTCTCTTCAAAGTGGGTGTCTCGATTGTGGTACTTTTGGGGTGTTTAAGAGGGAATACAGCTGCTTATGCGCCTTAGGGCAGTGTGGTTTTATGCTAGGATTTCTTGTGGTGAGCTTTGGGTAAGGATCGTGGTGTTCTGGCAAGGAAAAGTACAACTTGAGGGGAATTCGGAAGGAACTCGGAGAAATAGGACATCTTGGTAGTAGGTTGGATCAGCACGGTAATGGATATGAATTTTTCTTTAGGTACTCATGATGTGGTGAGTCTCTACAGGTGTTTTTCTGGCAATACATTTGGGTTGGACCTGCGTGGCTTGGTTGAGTTAGAGTGATTCGGTTCTAATGGCTTGGTTATGTGAAAATGCATTTCGAAGAGCTCTCGATGATTTCTACTATGGCTTGGATGGATATCTTCAACATGTATGAGGGGTATGTTGCGTATCGTGATTTTCTCCTGGATGGGATCAAGTGTAAGGCTTCTAGCTAATGGAGTATATATTTTGCTTGCAACTCAGGGTTAATAATGAGATTCTCGTGCTTTTCACATGATGGCATGATAGATACGGTGCGTCATGTGGGATTGAGATTTGCTTGTACAAGGTAGCGGTTCAGTTTTGGAGGGAAGGTCATGAATTTTTTACAGCATGAACAGTTTCAAATGTTTAGATGAATGCTATTACTACTTGGTATTTCTTGAGAATGGCGCGCATTTCAGAATGCGCATTGGTTCTGACTTTGGATGCTTCGTTGGTATTGCGGTACTCTCCTGGTTGATCGACAGTTGATATTCAGATGTTGCCATTTGGTGCGAGGGAATCATAGAAGTATTTCCCGTGGGATGCTTTTGTATGAGAGATGTGTTATTCATTCGACTGGTGAAGTTGGGATCGGCTATAGTGATTCATGTGTTCTATGGATTTGGAGACTGGGAGTTATCAGAAGCAGATTGTTTCGAGGTTGCGGACTATGAAGATGTGGCCAAAGTTAGCTAGATGGATGTGCGTGTTATGATTAGATTATTGTGGACTTTTGGAGGGCTATTTATCCATTTGGGGATGACCGGAGTTGATTTGGGGGCCCATTGGTGACCCAATGAGGATGTGTATTCTATACCGATTCAGATTTGTTGACTCGGAACTGTTAGTGTTGAGAGGTGTCAGTCGATTAGAGTTGAGCTTGTTCGTGTTCTGATATGTTCTACGTGTTACTCTTCTATGCTACGAGTGTCACAACCCAAAATTCACTAATCGTGATGGAACCTAACCCGACCTGTTAGGTTAGCCAATTAACAGTTAACACAATTCTAATAAAATAAAGGTGATCAACAAATGATATATCTGGATTCCAAACAATATCCCAAGGACTGGTAGTACAAGTCATGAGCTACTAAGAATGGATTTTTACAAAAACTGATATGAAATAAATACAACTTCTGTTTGAAATGTACATAAACAGAAGTCAACTCTAAAACTACCCAGGGACAAGTGGTAGCTGCATCCGGGAGGCACGAACATCTTCAGAGCCAGCTTCCGTCATCCACCGCATCTCAGCTCCAAGATCTGCACGCAAGGTGCGAAAGTGTAATATGAGTACAACCGACCTCAAGTACTCAATAAGTATCTTGACTAACCTCGGTTAAGTAGTGACGAGGCTTTTTAGTTAAAAGATACTCATTGATATAACCTGTGCAGTAGGCTAGCAATAGGAAAATACTAAAATATAATAGAGAAGTGTACAAGAACAAATATGCAAAGCAGTAAAAGAATCTCCAGAAGAAATCACGGTAGTAAATTCATAACTTCATAGTGTGAGAAATATACTCAAGATATCAAATCAAATAGCACGGAAACACCCTTCATGCATTTATCTCTTCTTACCGATCATACGTATAACAGTACCAGTTAGGTGAAAGAAATGCCAATAACAATAACGGTAAAGTGGGAGATACACAGGTAGCAATAACGAACAACGCAGTGCATATGGGCAACAGTAATAGACTAGATAGGAGGCATAGAAGTAATGATAGCATTTAAGGTAGAAGAACGTGAATTTCACTAGCTAACATGGTAGAAGGCTTAGATATAGATATAACAAACATGAAGGAAAGCATGATCTTTATAAGCTAAACAAATAGAAGGCATGAATAATTAACATGGTAGAAGGCTCATATGAAAGTGCAACAAATGAGAAACGGCATGGATGTAGATATGACAATAAGAAGGAAAGCATGATATTTGCAAGTTAAACAGATAGAAGGCATGGACAACACAGCAATAATTGAGATAGAGGATAAAGACAGAACAACAACGATAAGTCACATAGAAAAACATAGGTGCAACTGTAACAGCTCAAGGTAATGACATGAATGTATACACAAGGAAAAATATATCACAACATAATTCATGTCTCTCGTCCTCTCCTACACGAAACACTTTGCATGCCATGAACACATGATAATGTAGAAACTTGATAATGTAAATGAAATGGCACGGCATCACCCTTCATGCTTTTACTCTCATCCTCACATGATAATGTATAAGAAATCATGATAATGTAAATGAAATGGTGCGCCATCACCCTTTGTGCTTTTTATCTCATCCTCACATGATAATGTAAATGAAGTCATGATAATGTAAATGAAATAGCACGGCATCATACTTCGTGCTTTACACTCTTCCTCACATGATAATGTATATGCAATGGAACGGCATCACCCTTCGTGCTTTACACTCTTCCTCACCAAGCACATGTGTATCAATAACAAGCAAGGTAGGAAGCAAGAATAACATCAAGGAGAGTGATTAAGCGAATATTCCAAATGAACATCAATCACAGGTTTTAAGCCAATAACAATTCAATAAATCTCAAGAACCTTATTGTTCAAGTATTTCAACAAGTCTCAAAAATGATCTTCAACTCAAGTAAAGAATCCAATATCTCAAGAATAACGGTCGTAACAATGTATTAGTGATTAAGCATAGTGAACCGAATTCAGCACATCAATAGTTTCACAAAAATCCGTCAAATTTTTAACCAAGTTTTAATAAGATAAATCTTAGTTTCTAGCATTTAATTTCATATTCTCGTTAATCTAGAAGTCAAGTAAGACATGAAACAAGAAGGTCACATAATTCTACAAGGCACAATTAATCATATAATTTACCCCCGAGCATAATTAACCTTGGCACATGCATATACGCTCGTCACCTCATATATGTATCACCCTCGCATATACCAAACAATATCAATTAGTAAGAAAACTTCACCCAACAAAGTTAGGTAGACACTTACCTCAAACAAGCCAAATTAATACACTATAAGCGTTATCCCGCTCAAATCGACCTCCGAACGGCTCCAAACTAGTCGAAGCAACTCAAAGTCATTCAATAATGCCATAGGAAGAAAACCAATCGATAAAGGTCGAATCTTTAATCAAATACTCAAAGTCAACCAAAAAGTCAAACCTGGACTTGTACCTCAAAACCCGACAAAAGTCACAAAATCTGATAACCCATTCAATTACAGGTCCAACCACACTAATTTCACTCAATTCCGACTCCGAATCGATGTTCAAAACTCAAAAGCTCACTTTAGGATAGTTTAGACAAAAAAAACCCAATTTCTCTTTTGAAATCAACAATCAAATGCCAAAAACGAGGATGGAACCACGGAATATAATCAAAACCGAGTAGAAAACACTTACCCCAATCCATGTGGTGAAAATCCTCTCCAAAATCACCCAAATCCGAGCTCCCCAACTCAAAGAGTGATGAAATAACTCAAAGTCCAAATATAGAGTACTTTATAACCATTGGATAGCAATACACATTGCGATCGCGAAGAACAAATGCTACTGCCACCAAAATACTCTATGCGGTTGCGATACGGGCCACGCGAATACGATGACCGCAGATGCTAAGGCTCCGTGAACGCGAACTAAATTTTGCAAATGCAATGAAGAATTCCCCAGCTCCCGCTCTTGCTCCCGCTCAACCCTACGCGTTTGCGATACCCCATGTGCGAACGTGAACTGTAACCAATCCAACCCTCCACGATCGCGTACCATCTGCCGCGTCCACGATGAACAAATCCACCAGCAGACCAAATGGCTCTTCGCGATTGCACAGAACACTAGGGGCATCAGATAACAGCAGAAACTAGCAAGCAATCACGAAGAACACTAGGGGCATCAGATAATACCAGAACCAGCAATGCATGAAAACTCCAAAATAGTCCGAAATTAATCCAAAATACATTCGAGCCCCTCGGGACCCCGTCCGAACATACCAACAAGTCCCATTACGTAACACAGACTTACTCGAGGCCTCTAATCATGCATAACAATATCAACACCATGAATCACACCTCAAATCAAACTTGATGAACTTTTGAACTTTCAACTTCCAAAACTCGTGTCAAACCATATCAAATCAACTCGGAATAACCTAAAATTTTGCACACAAGTTCCAAATGACATAACAAAGCTATTCAAATTCTCGGAACAAAAGTCCAAACCCGATATCATCAAAGTCAATTTCAGGTCAAACTTATGAACATTCTAAAACTCCAAGTTATCAACTTTCGCCAATTAATGCCAAAACCCTTAAGAAACATCCATATGCAAATACGGGCATACGACCAAGTGCAAAATCACCATCCGGAACTAACAGAACCATCAAAACACCTATCTAGGGTCAAATAGACAAAAGTTAAACTTGGTCAACTCTTCCAACTTAAAGATTTCTAGTTGAGAATCATTCTTCCAAATCAACTCTGGATCACCTGAAAACCAAAATCGATGATTCACACAAGTCATAATACATCATATGAACTACTCAAGACTTCAAACACCTATACGGAATGCAAATGTCAAAATGACCGGTTGGGTCGTTATAATGAAGGGTTGTGATTTGTCGGTTATATGCACACCTGATGCGGTTTTGTTTGGGCCTTGTAGCAGAATTCGAGTGATATGGCTCTTGAGGTTTTTAATGGTTGATTGTTCCTTGGCTATGGTCTTTCCGTTTTGTGGTATATTGTGTTATTCGCTTCTTCATGGTTATGGTCATGCATTTTGTGTACTTGATGTCGAATTGTGTGTGGTTGTTGATTTTGAGCATTGTGGCTTGAGGTATTTTATATGGACCTGTGTTTGGATGGGGTCGCGCATTGCAGTGTGGTTATGTTGGGATATGATCCTTTGTGATAGATTAGTGTGTCTTGGTTCTACTATGTGTGATGGGTTGATAGCATTGCGTTTGTGGTGGTTATTGTTGGGCTTGCGGGACGGTTCTCTTATTTGAGTCATTTTTCATGTTTGAGTACATTTGGATTGTTGCTTATTGGTGCACGGATTGCACAATTTGTGGCTTTAGGTTGTATTGGTGTGGCATGTCAATAGAATAGTTTTGTTTGATGAGATGAGGTCATTGGACCTAGAATGTGTACTATCAGATTTGATTACTGTATGTTTGGAAAAATAATATCAAAAGTCGGCTTAGAATTTGACTTTGGTTCTTGTCGGACGAGAGAGCTCCGTGACTTGTTGATATGATGAGTAGTTATGAGTTTCTGCATGTTTCTTTCATCATCAACAGTGTACGAAGGTTTTGAACGATGTTTTATTTGATATGAGGTTCATTACCAATACCGGGTTTGTTTTTTAGCAGCTATTGTTACCGAAAATTATTGCTACGAGTATACGAGCTATGTGGTATATCATGTGATTTCATCTTGGGTTATGGTTATGGATTGATATAGCTTGTTCAGACTTAATCAGTATGTAGATGCAACATTTAGGTCTTGTAATGAATTCCTAATGTTGGAAATTGGGTTCTAAGGTTTACGAACTAAGGTTGAAGTAAGGATCTTCGGTTATGTTGTGTTTTCATGCTTATTTGGATTGGGGTGACGTGGGATCACACCGAGTATTTACATGGTAAGGTTACGCAATGATTTGACTGCTTCGGAATGACTCTTGGCACGTTCGAGGACGAACGTATGTTTAAGTAGGGGAGAATGAAACGACCCACCCGGTAGTTTTGAGCATATGCATTCCATTTAGTGGTTTGAAGACTTGAGTAGCTTTATATGATATATTATGACATGTGTGAATCGTCGTCTTTGGTTTTCAGGAGATTTGGGATTGATTTGGAAGAATGATTCTCAACTAGGAAGTTTTAAGTTGGAAGAGTTGACCAAGTTTGACTTTGTGTATTTGACATTGGATCGGATTTTTGATGGTTCCTTCAGTTCTGGATGGTGATTTGGACTTGGGTGTATGCCCGGATTTGCATTTGGATGTTTCTAGAAGGTTTCGGCACTATTTGGCGAAAGTTGGCAATTTGAAGGCTTAGAATGTTCATAAGTTTGACCGGGAGTTGGCCTTGATGATATCGGGCTTGTATTGTGGTTACCGAAATTGGAATAGCTTTGATATGTCATTTGGGACATACGTGCAAAATTTGAGGTCATTCCGAGTTGATTTGATATGGTTTGGCACGAGTTTTGGAAGTTGAAAGTTCAAAAGTTCATTTAGTTTGAGTTTGAGGTGCGATTCGTGGTTTTGATGTTGTTATGTGTGATTTGAGGCCTCGAGTAGGTCTGCGTTACGTTTTGAGACTTGTTGGTATGTTCAGACGGGGTCCCGAGGGGCTTGGGCGAGTTTCGGACGTGATTCAAATCAGATCGGATGGTTTTGATATTGTTGATTGGTGGTGTTTCTGTTGTTCTTCGCAATCGCAAAGTTGAGGACGCGATCGCAAAGTGACTCCTGGAGCTGGGTGTTTAATTCTTATTCGCGTTCGCGTCAGGATGAACGCGTCCGCATAGAGTTAGGACTGGTCTTCATCGTTTTTGCATCTGCTTCTACACGTTCGTGTAGTGATTGGGCTGATCTGGGTAGGATGACGGTTTCCTCTTCGCGTTCGCTACATTGTTCCCGCGTTCGCATAGTTTTGCCGACTTTGTCCATCACGTTCGCGAGGCTATTGTCGCGGACGTGTGGTGTTAATTGTGGTAGCATAATATTTGTGCATCACGATCGCGAGGGTACTACCGCGAACACGTAGAGTACCACTGGGCAGTGACTATAAGTAATCTATTTCGGACCTTTGAGTTATTTTATCACATTTTTGAGTTTGGGAGCTTGGATTTGGGCGATTATGGAGGCGATTTTCACCACATGGAATGGGGTTAGTATTTTCTACTCGACTTTGATTATATTCCGTGATTTCATCTTCATTTTTGGCATTTAACTGATGATTTCAAAAGAGAAATTGGGGGGTTTTGTCTAAACTTTCCTAAAGTGAATTTTTGAGTTTTGAACATCGAGCCGAAGTCAGATTTGAGTGAAATTAGTATGGTTGAACTCGTAATTAGATGGGTTGTTGGATTTTGTTAGTTTTATTGGGTTTCGAGGTGTGGGCCCATGTTTGACTTTTTTGTTGACTTTGAGTAAATGAGTAAAGATTCAACCTTTATCATTTGGGATTGTTTCCTTAGGAATTATTTGACGTGTTTGAGTTGCTTTTCGCTAGTTTTGAGCCATTTGGAAGTTGATACGCACGAGATGGCATTTCTAGAGTGTTGTTTGGCTTGCTTTGTATTGGATTTGGCTTGTTCGAGGTAAGTAACATATCTAAACTTGGAATTGAGGGTATTTATCCCTGTGAAACATGTTGTTTGTGTTGTGTTGGGGTGACGCACATGCTAGGTGATGGGCGTGTGTGTGTGCACCGTGGTAAACATTAACCGGGTTGATTTTTGTACCAAGTTGCTATCCAGTCTTGTTTTATCTATGAAATTCCTACTTGTTAGAGTAATTGATCTATGATTCATGCTAGAAATCATGTTTAGGTTATTTGCTTATTCGGTTGAGACCTAATGAGGTTGTTTATGTTATTTTGAGTTATCATATTTAACTGCAATTATATACTCAGACATGGTTCATCATTTGCATATCATATCTAAATCTATTTATCATTGACTATTACATCATATGTTATCATTGTTTGGGCTGAGTGGTACGGGATTGTGAGCCCTTGATACTTGAGAGGTTGATGACTGAGGTGGTCCTGAGAGCCGTATTATGAGTTCTATTGTGGATCGGGTTGCATGCCACAGTAGGCCATATTGGCATTGTGACTATTCTTATTATTGTGGAACAGGCTGCACGCCACAGCAGGCCTTAATGGCTTATTTATTATTATGGATCGAGTTGCACGCTGCGGTAGGCCTATAGGCTTTTGATTAGCGCTTGTTGACACCCAATTTTTCCCTATATATTTTCAATATGCAAAATACTTTCAAAACAGCATATATATGCATACATAAGCATCTCCAAATGTTTTATTATTTTTTCATAATTTTTAAAAAGTTTTTAAATCGATTTATTTCCCTTTTTCATCCATAAAATCCCAACAATTATGTCCAAAATTATTGTTTTGATGATTCATATATTGGATCTTTATATTGATGCCAAAATAGGGCTAAGGTAATTTTTGCATATTTTTACAATTTTATTTAGTATTTTTTAAGCTAATTGCATATAATTGTAATATTAGCCTTTTTAAGATTTAATTGTGTTTTATAATCATAAAATTAAAAGCCCTATATTTTTAAATTATTATTTACATACTGTGAATCATTTTAGTGCTTTCAATTTATTCTCAAAAATTTATTTACTATTTTTATAATTCAAAAAGGGGGGAAATTGGCTATTTAAATAACAGCCCGTTTGTGTTTAAATTTTAGCCTAAATTGAACCCCAAATCAGACCCAATTTCCCCGACCCAATTTCAATTAAACCCGACCCCAACCCAATTTCAACCAACCCAAACTCGGATTCCCCACCTACCCTTCCGTTCACCCTTCCTAAAATAAACCTAAACGAACCCTTACCCTAATTCATTTTTTCACCAAATTCCGCCCTTGAATCCCTCTTCTCTCAATTCTCTCTGTAGCCTCACATAAACCTTAGTCGCTGCCACCCAATTCCACCCTAATCCACCTCAATCCCCACCTAATCCATGGTCTCCCATGGCCGTTTGAGATGTATGCCGGCCTCCTACATCTCCTGGTGGCCCGTTTGTGTGATTTCATGGCCAGATCTAAAAGAGATCTGGTCTAGTCCTTGCTCAACCTCTATCTCTGGTTTTTCTCCGGCCATCCATGGCTGTTCAAGTCAGATCCTTGACTTTTCCGGCTAGATCGGTAACTTTTCAGGGCCTCTCTCACCTTTTATGGGTTCTCTGAAACCCTAGCTTTAAGGTCTTTTGATTTTCTTTCAGATCTATCTTATATCTGTGCTTATTACGAACTTTTTAAGTGTTTTCTTGAAGGTTCTTCGATTTTTCTTTCAAAATGACTCTTCATTTTTCAACGATTAGGGTTTTCCCTTAAATTAAAAGATCTCTTCTCTATTTTTAATGTTGTTTATGATTTTACTATGTTCAAACGACTTGTTCATGCTTTCTTTCTACTTGATTTGGCATGTTGAAAACCCTAGGTCTTTTGGTCTTATCCGAGTTCTGAAACTGTCCTTGTTTGTGGAATGTGTACTTGTTCGATTACGTTCTTTGTTTCTGACTCTCTTTGTCTTGTTTGACTTATCTGATTCTGAGCTCTTATTATCTCTTAAACTCGACTATTGTCGAAGCCCTAATTTCTTAAAAGGTTTGCCTCACTTGTTACTGTGACACCTTTACTTGTTTCTGACTCTCTTACCTGTGAATTTGGTTCTCTGCACTTTGGTTCGATGTGACTACTTGACTATTGTGCTTCGAATAATTTTCTTACTACTGAATTCTAACTTACTGCTGCTACTGTTGTGTGTTTAATTTACTCCTCTTTGACAATATATTTGACCCTGCATGTCTAGTGTGCATGTTCATCCCTTGCTATTTATATGTTGAAAATCAGAGTCATGATTCTTTCTTGATTGATCTTGATTTCCTCAATGTTATGACTGATTGAAGGGTTCCCTTATAAACCCTAATTTTACTCAGTTTGTTTAAATTGATTGATTCTCTTCCTTTAATTACTATGATATTTTACCTTGAATCCTTTCCCAAAATTAAGTGTATTTTGTACTTAGACTCAATATTTACTTCATACTTTTACTGCCCCCTTGTATGGCAAGAATCAATTTGTCTCAAACTAATTTCTTTCCTTAATTAACCCTGTTAGTATCCGTTTGAGCAGTAATCCCTTAATTAAAGGGGAGTACTTGTGTTAATTGATTTTGATTGTGGTTATTTCCATGTTTGAGTTAAAACTTTGATGGTTACCTTATTCTTCACTCGTTTTCAAAACTATAAATACTCTAACCTCTCTTCTTTCAAAGACACGAACAATCTGAGTTCAGAACACACACTTACACTCAAAACTCTCTCTTTTTCTCTGCTACTACTTGTGCTACTATTTTGTCTAGCCGGCTGCATCCAGGCTAGCTGTGGAATCTTGCTTACTTTTCCTTTCTTCACTTCGCTTCTCTCTGGTNGAAATAGTGAAAGATAGGGTATAATGGAAGAAAAAGATGTATGTGTAGGCGAAGGTGAGACAGATTATTTACTTACGGTCCGATGCTTTCTAGGAGTCTTTTAACCTTATCGGAGAATTTTATGCCAAAACACATATAGTCAGAATTTTCGTTAAGGGGTGTCAAAATACATAAAAGTAAACATACCAGGAAATTAAGGGGAGTCAATACATAATATATATATGTATAATTTATTTTTTACCTACCTATACAGTATATTTTACTAGCATGTTGTAATATGTTCCCTTCCCCTTTTAAATTTATGCTTCCCTATGTGTTTACTCTCTCAGTCACTTGTCGTGTACTTGCTACCTTATGAATCCCAAACCCCCATATCCCCTATATGTGTTTGTATTCCTTTGGCTGGTTTGTGGCCATGCCAGCATCAGATATTGCTGTGCATGACCAAACCAGACCCATGCTGGGGTCATACAATGTATCCCCAAAATCCCTTGACCCTTTTGTATGACTACTGATTTTGTGTAGTTTTGAGTTTTACTATTACAACTGATTCACTTATTGCTTTCAAAATGGACTATCAGTCCAGCTTTTTTTTTAAATAAATCCCTTTCAACATGTGTTCTTCACTCCCACTACATTCTTAGACTCTAGGTTCTGCCCCTCTTGTGTGAGCCTTGCCTTGGGACCCTTAAGCTCCCTCTGAACTTGGACACATAAGAGCCGGCCCTTCCACACTACACTCATTCTGGTTATGCAAATCTGGGTGTGAGCACTGCTGTGAGGCCCCGTGAAAAATTTCCACTCAAAACCCAAACCTCATAGCGCCTAGTTAGGGTCAGGTGATAGAAACTCACAAAAAATTTTCGCAGCTCGCAAGCTCGTCGTGGTTCGGACCCGTTGAGCTGATCTATGAATTTAAAAACCAAGAATCAAAGTTTTCTAGAAAAGTGCAAATATGCGGTCAAGAATGCGGTCGCATACCAGGTTTGCGGACCGCATTTCTGCCGTAGAGTGAGTCAATGTGTTAGCTAATTTGAGGTTGCAAATGAGGTCCATTATGCGATCGCATAACCAATATGCGGACCGCATAGTCATCGTATAATTCCCTTGGGATTTTGTGAAGGTCAATTCTGCGGTGCATAATGCGACCGCATAACGGGTATGCGGACCGCATTTCCGTCGCATACCCAAACAGAATGTTCAGGTTTTGGGAGCCTTTTTGCGGTCCAATATGCGGCCCGCATTTGCGATCGCAGATCCGACTCAGGGCTCCAATTTTCTAATTTTTAACCCGACGCCCCTATCGTTATATTCGGTATTATAGCTCGTTTTGAGCATTTTCTGGATATTTCTAGAGTAAGGGAGAGGGGTCTAAGTGAGAGAAACTTCTCCCCATCAAATTACTCCATAGAATCTTGCTAAATCCTTGAAGCTAATCAAGTGGAGGCTCCTAAATCTTCATCCCAAGAGGTAAGGCTCCATCACCTCAGCTCATATTTGTATACTTAGCTATATGGGGTCCTTAGGGAAGTAATTCATGGGTATAAAAATGGATCTCTTGCATGCATACCACACCATAGGGCATTGGAAAGTAGTAAACTAAAAAGATGGCAATTGGGGTATAGAATGATAGAAATTCCTCTCAAAGGAGCCTAAGATCATAATACACCTCAAGTGTTCGATATTATGCTTGAACCAAGCTAGAATCTCAACCTCGTCTCTAATTCCCGGTTTAATTTGTAATTCTTGCATCATAGATCGAAGTGATAAGAATTCCGGAATTTGTAAAGAGTAAGGAAAGCTATATTGAGGTATGTATGGCTAAAACCCCCTTTTAATAGAAATTGAGCTCCGTTGGCGTTTACGAAGGTGTGATAAGACTTGAATTGGTTGGTGTACTGATTATTGTTTCACATTGATTGATTTGCAATTTATATACACATATACATGAAAGATGTGCCCCAAACGTGAGTAATGTACTATTCTTGATGTTTAATAAAGTATGAAACATACAATCATGTGTTGGAATGCGTGGGCTATAAGCCAAAGATCAAAACTGAGAATTTTCATGCTAACTATGTGAACACTTACATGTGCTTGCAACTTGAGTTACTTTCGTATGTGCCTATGATCATAACTTGCAAGGTGAATATTGAAAAGGAAAATGATGTGATAAGTGTGGCCCAAAGCGCCCATGAACTGAATTGATACATGAAAGATAATTGATTCAAGTGAGATGATTAATGATAAAGAAACCACGCCTAGGCAAGGCGACCTAGCCGATCGGGCCGTGATCGGACACCATGCTGCACACATGGTGGTGATGTGCTGATATTGAATTCCGGATAAGGGAAATGAAATAGTGATTGAGATTTATGCCTCCAATGAGGCAACCTAGCCGGTCGGGTCGTGATCGGACTCCGCTCAAGATAGCGATGGTATCGAGAACAGTGATGAACGTATGAAAGAAATTCCCCGAACTAAGTTAGGGGAATTATGTAAATGATTCTATGATCAGCATATTTGATTCACCTATGTGATTTACTTGTCATTGCTTGGTAGTTCTTTCTAGTAAAATGGTGTTTAGTTATACATACTAGTACTATTCCATGGTACTAACGTCCCTTTTGCCGGGGGCGCTACATTTTTTTAAATGAATGTAGGTGGCTCCATAGCGGATAGTGTCGATCGTGTGTAGTGGAGCATTCTCCTTCTCAAAGATATTGGTGAGCCGCTTTCTCCTTCAAGGGGCTATATTGCACACCTCTTGCCTTTTTGGACTTTCACTTTTGAGGTATAGCCGGGGCCTTGTTGCCGGCGTTGTCACATTTATCTTTTGTATCCTTAGAGGCTCCGTAGACATGTATGTGGGTTAGATGTGGGTGTCGGATGGGTGTGCGAGCTATGTTGAAATTCTAAACTTATGTTATCTATGAATTGTAACTCTATGGGAACTTTGGAAACTAAATTATCTACAGTTTAATGTTGTGATCTAAAATGAACTAAAAATGTCAAATGTACTATCTTCCTTTTTTGAATAAATGAAAGCATGGTCCCCTTATTCGTATGGAGTTGGGTAGGTAGTGTTTGGTAAGGCTTGCTCAATTGGGGTCACTCGATTGAGCGTCGGTCGTGCCTCCCGAGGTTGGGGCATGACAACTGCCCGGGACCCTGGAGGTCCTTAGGGAACTCTGACACACCCAGGTATGAGAAAGGCTTTGGAACAATATCGGCATTGAGATGGTTCATTGCATAACTCAGAGAGGAAGTCAAGATCAGGCTTCCTATGGTTGTAACTTCTTATTTTTGCACTTCTTTTGTAATTCAATCATATGGTTTGTAATAACTTGTAAACAAGTATGGGGTTGGCTAGTGAAAAGGGCTAGGAAATATGCATGTTTTAGCTATTAAAAGGGTAGAAAACATGTTACTAGGTTTACATTTCTACTTGCGCAATAGAATCCATGCTTAGGACTCATTTCATGCATTAGAGATCTTGTTCCTTAGGATTTACACTTATTATTTTTTAGCATGTCCATTTCACTATCATACCACTTAGCAATTCTTGCGTTAAAAGTATTAATAACCAGTATTTCTGCAATCATGTTCCCACTGCCATGTACACTTAGAGATCCTGTTTTAGGCTAAACAACATTAACAGATATATTATCTCTGCATATCCTAGTTCTAAACACTGTAATATTTTGCACATAGAAATCCTGTTTAGGATCCTGCATATGTGCATCATTCTGCACCTCTTTTCATTTAGATACCATGTCTTTAGGATCTCACTTATAGTCGCTTAAGCAAACTTAGGCTAATTACGAATGCATGAAAAGGAATAAAAGCAATTTCATTTAGTCCTTACGATTAACCAGCAATAAATTCTGTGTGTTGAACACCTAGAACAGCATGTTTAGGTAATAACAATAGTCTCCAACTGTCAGTAATCCTGAATAACTTTTGAATCATGTTCATGCCAAGGCAAGCCTTAGGTAATTACTTAAATAAAACTGGAACTGCCTTTGCTTAATTACCAACTGCTACAACCAGCAGGCAGGCCTGATTCGGACTTTTTTTTGAGTTAATAACGAATCTGGTTCTTATTCAAACTCCCTGCTTTAGGATTTAAAAATTCAGACCTTTACTGTGTTTTAAGTCATGCTGTTTATATGCACTATTTACGGAGGTATACGTGAGCCTTTTAATTGTTTATATGTTTCCCCTCTAAATGCAGTTCTACTTGTTTTGTATGTCCCCTTAGCATTTTACCTTTAAACCTAAGAGTCAGCTTAGAACCTCCTTCTTATAGGAATAGTAGTCCTAAATTCCTCAAGGACTGATAGGAAGGGGAAGAGTAACAGCATGCGATAGAGGTCGAGACCAATCCTCGCTTTAATACCTTCACGGGGTGGGAAGGGTAGATATGGATATGATGACCGGTGCGCTAATACCATGTGTAGCCCCTCTTTAGAGGAGTGATTACCGGGTATTGCATTGATGTGATCCATATTACAAACAAACCTAGGACCCCTTTCATTCATCAGCATGCTTAGATTGTAACTCTTTTCAAAAACTTGCTTTTTACTTTTTTTTAAACAAACACTTGTGTATTTAAATTAAAAATCCCCTATTATTTGAGCCTTATTTGTTTACTTGCTAATTGCACAAATTCACAAAAACTATCTGGACGGGAACCACACTAGTGATCCTGAGGGGTGCCTAACACCTTCCCCTTGGGATAATTTCAAGCCATTACCCTATCTCTGGTTATCAAGCGTAGTTGTAGTTGAACCCCATAGGTGCCCTAACGTACCTTAAAATTGTTAGGTGGCGACTCTTCAAAATTGCAAAACCCCTTTCCCAAAAGGAAGGAGTTGTCCCAACCAAATGTCATAAACTCGATTCCGCGGAAGGAAAAAGGGGGCGCGACAGCATGGCGACTATGCTGGGGATTTTTTTAGGCTTTTACCATTTCAGATTATTCATGTGAATTTGTATCTCTCCCTATGTGCAATTATTTGTTTAATTCCTTTGAGCATTTAATTTCTTCTTTAGAAGCAAAACTGACATATCTTCCCTGTTTTCTTTCCTTTATTGTTTTAAATTATGAAACTGTTGTATTTATCGCTTTCTTAATGTGTAAATACATGTCAACATGCTTTTAATTATTGCATAATCATGCTCGACATCATACTCCACTCGTGCAAAACAAATACTATAGCAACGCTTATAATGAGTGGTTGCGCTCTCCCTATATCATTACCCCCTAAATTCAGAAAGGCATATTTGGGTAAAACTAGTCGATCAGCGGTGCAGTCGACAGTTTCGAGCCTTCCCCCTTGAGTTGTCCGCTCAAGGGTACCAGTCTAAAACCTCATAGAAACCTTACTCTGTTAAAATTATGCATGCATCATGGTCAAACCTAGCCGGATCAGTTATGTTGTCCCCATATTGATCCTGTAAGATAGCCTTGTCCAAAAGTCCACTGGGTTTCCCTAAACCCAAAACGGACGTCGTCATATTCTGTGCATTTATTTGGAGAACTAGATGCTTCATGCTAATTGTTGATATTAAATAGTCGAGTCTGGTAGGGGAAGGGTCTAACCTTATTTGCCTTGCAGAAATATGAGGCACGAAGTCCCCAGATTCGGCATGGTCACCAACATCCACCCAAGACTGCTAAGCTCGTGGAAAGATTTACATTCTAGTGACCAAAATCTCGTCAGAAAATATCTGGGAAATCTGCCATCCATTTTGGATATCCAACCTAATAACATGATCATAGAAGCTGCCACTTTGTTTTGGGATTGTGAAAGGGCCGTGTTCCGCTTTGGGGGCATTGAAATGACACCCTTGCTGGAGGAGATAGGAGGACTGGCCGGTCTGGTGTGGGAAACTCCGGTTTTGCTAATGCCTGAGAATCGCAAAGGCAGTGGCTTCCTTAAAATGATGGGTTTGAAGAAGAATCCAGAATTAACATGCCTGAAGGAATCATACATCCCTTTTGACTACTTGTATGAAAGGTACGATCACAGTAAATCTTACCGTACCTACTCTGGCGAGTTTGCCATCACATCCTTGGGACACGTCCATCGCAGGGTTTTCGTCTTCATATTTTGCTTCCTAGGTCTGATTGTATTTCCGACGAAGAAAGGTAGAATTCATACTAGGCTAGCTATGGTAACCAAAAACCTAATGGGGGGGGATTGGTGGGCAGGCATTCAGTATTGTACCCATGATTATTGTAGACATATACCGAGCCTTAGAGAAGTGTCAACGAGGAGAGAAACACTTCGAAGGCTACAATATGTTACTTCAACTTTGGCTCATAGAGCATCTCCAAAAGGGCGAATATCGACAAGAAATTCAGCGTAGGGACTGGGATGATCACATCGCTTTTTACCATCCAAAGCGAATGAATTACATCCCCGACATGTTCGCTCAACCTGAGGATGCTAATGGATGGGTTGAGCTATTTGATAATCTGACCGAAGCATAGATTCAATGGATGTTCGAGTGGTTTCCGATAGAGGAGTTCATCGCCCGATCCAAAGATGCACCTTTCCTGATACTAATTGGTCTCAGGGGAACCTACCCTTATGTCCCTCTTCGAGTTATGAGGCAAGATGGTCGGAAGCAATTCATACCCAGGGTCGACAAGATGAGCCACTTTCGAGCCGACTTCCAAAACGATGATAGTCCGTACAAGTGCCAAGCCCAACACATGTGGCATTGCAAGATCGTAATGGGAAGAGACACCATAGAGCCAGGCAGGTGTCATGCCGACTGTACTCCTTTCTATTCAGGTTGGTTGGAAGGAAATCATGATGGTTTGGGACAACTAAGGTTTGTTTGAGGCCACAGGATTATAGATGAAAAGGCCGAGGCGCAAGTCAAGTACTACCAGTTGCACAAAAGGATCCGTGAATGCGAAAGTGAACATCCTGAAATACAAGAGTCCAACCAGAAGCTGATTGAGGAATGGAAAGACATGGCTACCAACGCCAACAAAAGGCTGGATACTTGGAGCGAGGCATAGTGGAACTGGAAAGAAAGTTTCTCAAAAAGGTTGAAGATTGTCAAGAGGCTAAAGGGGCTGAAGGTGAATATCTAGCCAGAGCGTACCTGTTACTAGGACTTCGCGAGTTGGGGAAGCTGTTCGACGGAGCCAAGGATGCCGAATCTGGGGAAGGTCCTTCTGGGACCAAGTAGATAGGAGTTCATCTTTTTAAAATGTAACAAGGCCAATGGCCACTAGTAACTTTTACTTCCTGTTTATTTAATGTTGATTTGGGATTCGTCTTATTTTTATCAATGCAATGAGGCATTTAGCATTCCAAGTTCTCCAAATCAACTTGTCGCTAGGCCCACCTTGGGCACAATGAGGTTCCCAAATTAGGACACGCTTTACATTCCTGCACTATGTGTTTAAATATTGCAATACTTTTTATGATCCTCACTAACTTGGTTACCTTTTGTTTTATTTTTGTTTTGTTATTCCCCTCCCCAAAGGTTAGTTCGTGCACTCTGGAAACATCATCTTATTCCACGAGATCCAAGGGCCCTCCACCCACTCCTCCTCTTAGTCCTGCTAAGAACAAGAACAAAAGCAAGATGGAAGATTTGAACAACATCAGAAAAGAGAACACAACAGCAGAGGCCACTGATGGCCATGGTATTCGGGTTCCCAACGAAAATGTGTCACAACTTGAGCAGAAATTGTTGAAGTTTCAGGAAGAGCTCGATCAGGTTCGGAATCTGGCCAACCTATCATTCTCCCTCAGCACCCCAGACGCCAACTTCCCCAATGTTCAAAACCCCACACCTTCTCAAAAACAACCGAATCATCCCATTGCTCCAACAAAGAACCAATTTAACACTTGCCATACTCCAAACAACACCCCGCTACTCATCCCAGAACCGCAAAACTCCGCAATGACCATTTCTACGCCCACACACCAGGCCACCACAACAATCCCATCTATGTGGAGACCATGCCACTCTCCACCCAACCTATATCTTACACACCTGAGTCTGATGAAAAGGATCTACTCATCAGAAACTTGGCTGAGGAACTTAAAAAACTAACCAGCCGAATCCAGGGCGTCGAAGGAAGAAAAGGGATCGAAGGGTTGAACTATGAGGACCTCTGCATACAACCGGATGTCGAACTGCTTGAGGGGTACAAACCTCCTAAGTTCGAGATGTTTGATGGTACAAGTGATCCGAGGGTCCATCTGAGGACATACTGCGACAAGCTGGTCGGAGTAGGAAAGGATGAAAGGATCCGCATGAATCTGTTCATGAGGAATCTTAAAGGAGATACGCTATCTTGGTACATCAGCCAAGATCCCAAGAAGTGGTCGAGCTGGGTAGGTATGGCATCTGATTTTATGGATAGGTTCAGGTTTAATACAGAGAACGCGTCAGACGTGTTCTATATCCAGAATCTAAAGAAGAAGCCCATGGAGACATTTTGCAGTATGCTACTCGCTGGAGGTCCAAAGCTGCTAAGTTCAGACCCGCCTTAGAAGAAGAACAAATGAATAAGTTCTTTGTCCGGGCTCAAGACCCGCAATACAATGAACGATTGATGATGATTGAGAACCATAAGTTTTCTGACATTATCAAACTGGGGGAACAAATTGAAGAAGGCATTAAGAGCGGTATGGTTACAAACTTCGAGGCCTTGCAAGCTACAAATAAGGCCTTGCAGTCCGATGGTGTGTCCAAGAAAAGGAACGTAGGGGTCGTGATGGTTGCACAAAGGACCAAATCTCCCCTCAAATACCAAACTTACCCAACACCTCCACTCACATATCAGCCCACCCCAAATTACCAAGCACCTTCACCCTCATACCAAGCTCCACCACCAACTTATCAGTCACCTCCACCTCCTACATATCAACCTACTTCACCCAGATACTCCCAACCCGCTCATGTCTACCAAACCTATAATGCTCAACTATCCCACTATCAATCACCTCCTGCACGCCAAAACTTCCCTAGACCTCGACCTAATTTTGATCGTAGACCTCTAAAATAATATACAACCATCGCCGAACCTATTGACCAGTTGTATAAGAGACTCAAAGCTACTGGTTATGTCACCCTCATCCCTGCTACAACCCCTGAGAACCCTTCCCAGTGGGATAACCCAAACAAGTCCTGTGCATACCACTCCGGCATAAAAGGGCACACCATAGATGAGTGCTGCTCTTTTAAGGACAAGATACAGTCCTTGATTGATAACAAGATTATTGTGGCTAAGGAAGCTGCTCCAAACGTCCGCAACAACACTCTGCCAGACCATAAGGGTGGGGGTATTCACATGATTGAAGTAGAGGATGATCGGGATCCTGAAGGATCCATCGGGTTGATCGTAGAAGGCGATGACCCAAGGAAACCAGCAGTTACTCTCAATCTCATCATAGTCCAGATCTAACCGTCTGAGGTCACTGAGGTAGATGTGTCTATACCTCTTGAGTTTGAAGCAGCGCCATCAGCAAAGGCACCATCACCATTTGAGGTTGCAGTCTTTCCACCCAAGGAACATATCCCATTCGAAGTGAAGATAGCCGTGCCGATCCCAGTGGCGGTGTCCACCATGCCATCATTCCATACAAAAGTTGTACCCTGGGATTATACAGCCGAGGCTAGGAGGAAAGGCAAGGTCAGGTTTGAAGAGACTGTTGCAGCACAGGGTATGACAAGAACTGGTAGAGTCTATACCCCTAAATATCTGGTTGAGTCAAGCAAGCAGGCCTCCAACCGTCCACCCATCACTGAGACAGGTCCGGACGACCTTTGGAGGAAAATACTGGACAAGGAGTATTCGGTCGTTGACCAGTTAAACAAAACACCAGCACAAATATCCATCCTCTCGTTGCTGCAGAATTCCAAAACACACAAGAATGCTCTGTTGAAGGTGCTGAGTGAAGCATACGTACCAAGTAACATCACTAGCGGGGAAATGGCTAATATGGTGGGACAAGTGTTGGAAAGCCATAAAACCACCTTCTATGAGGACGAGCTTCCGCCTGAAGGGCTAGGTCATAACAAAGCACTGCACATCACTGTACAATGCGAAGACTATTTCATCGCCAGAATCCTGATCGATGGGGGTTTCAGCCTTAACATATGCCCGTTGGTAACACTCAAGAAGTTAGGTAAAGGGCTGCATAAGATAAAAGAATGAGCAATCAATGTGAAAGCTTTTGATGGTTCTCAGAGGTCCACCATCGGTGAGATTAACCTATGTCTGCAGATGGGACCAACCTAGTTCGAGGTCGACTTTCAAGTAATAGATGTACCAGCGTCCTACAACTTGCTGCTAGGACAACCATGGATTCATGCTGCTGGGGCCGTAGCATCAACGTTGCATCAGGTCGTAAAGCTCGAATGGAATCACCAGGAAGTGATCATTCATGGTGATGGCAGCAATCCTATATGCAGTCGCCAGACCATTCCGGCAATCAGAGGAAGAAGAAAGCTGGGTGGAGAAACCTACCACCACATCGAGCGGGTCAATGCTGTCGACAAAGACAAATGGTGGGACAACAAGATCAAGAGTATATTGAATTGGAGTGGGTACGAACCTAGCAAAGGACTCGGCAAGAACCTCCAAGGGATCTCTAAACCTATAAAACTCAAGAAACATGGCACTACCTTCGGTTTGGGATATGAGTATACCTGGGAAGAATTCAACAATTGGTTGCCACCATGGCGTGTTCCTTACTACCCACTGGAGCAGCCAATACCGCGTCTGGAGCATACTTTCCAATAGGCTGACGCTGTCTATGGGACAGATGAAGAAGAAGCACTCGCGGTAGTGAAAAATTTGTTTCTAGAGGATAATGATATGGATTGTTGTGTTATTCTCGAGGAGGAGGGGGAGGAAGGACCTTCCATACAGGCTGTGAGCAGAGGGGCGCGCCTCAATAACTGGACCATCAGGACAACCAGAGCCCGACGAGCCTCGGGGTAGCAAGGCTAAAACAAGCATTATCCATTATTTTTACTAAATGATTTTCTTTTCGTATCTTTCAATTTCCGCAATAAGATCTTCAATGTTCAAAACAATTGTTCAATTTATCAAAAGCATGTTTGATTTTTCTTATGAATTAATATTTATTTCTATCATTTTCCTCCTTACTTTACCAATATAGCATTACTATTACTTATCATGATGAACCAATGACTGTGACATGCAATGAGACAACGCAACAAACGGACATTGATTCAGAAGAAGATGACATACCTGATGAGATTGTCAAAGAAGTTGAGAACTTTGAGAACAGACGTAAGTCCAACCTGGACAAAACCAAAATTGTTAACCTGGGAGACGCAAAAAATGTCAAGGAAACACGAATCAGCATTCGCCTATTGCCCTCAGAGAAGAAAGAATACACAGAGTTTCTAAAGGGGTATGAGCACATATTCGCCCGGTCGTATGATGACATGACTGGTCTGAGTACGTCTATTGTGGCTCACAAATTGCCAACCGATCCAATGTGTCCACCAGTAAAGCAAAAGCTCAAAAAGTTCCAACCTGATATGAGTCTAAAAATCAAGGAGGAAGTCACCAAACAGATCAAAGCTAAGGTTTTCAGGGTGGTTGAGTACCCGACATGGTTAGCCAACATTGTGCCAGTACCAAAGAAGGATGGGAAGGTCAGTCTGTGTCGACTACCGGGATCTCAACCGGGCCAGTCCAAAAGACAACTTCCCTTTGCCGAATATACACATCCTGATTGACAATTGCGCCAAGCACGAGCTACAGTCATTCATAAATTGCTTTGCTGGTTACCATCAGATCTGGATGGATGAGGAAGATGCTGAGAAAATGGCTTTCATTACGCCGTGGGGAGTGTATTGTTATAGAATGATGCCATTCGGCCTGAAGAATGCAGGGGCCACCTACATGAGGGCCATGACTACCATTTTCCATGATATGATACACAAGGAGATAGAGGTATATGTGGATGATGTTATCATCAAGTTCAAGAAGGCCACTGACCACATAGAAGATCTGAGGAAGTTTTTCAATAGACTGCGAAGATACAACTTGAAACTAAATCCCGCAAAGCCCGTATTTAGGGTTCCTGCTGGAAAATTACTTGGGTTTATTGTGAGTCGCCGGGGAATAGAACTGGATCCATCGAAGGTCAAAGCCATTCAAGAATTACCACCGCCAAAGAACAAGAAAGACGTGATGAGATTCATGGGAAGGCTGAACTACATCAGTCGATTCATAGCACAGTCTACAGTTATCTGTGAGCCAATCTTTAAGATGTTAAAGAAGAATGCCGCTACCAAATGGACCGATGACTACCAAAAGGCCTTTGATAGAATCAAGGAGTACCTGTCAACACCACCAGTATTAGTTCTGCCCGAGCCAGGTAGACCCTTATTACTCTACCTTGCAGTGTTAGATGGAGCTTTTGGCTGCGTTTTGGGGCAGCATGATGAAACGGGGAGAAAGGAACAAGCCATTTATTATCTCAGCAAGATGTTCACCCCGTACGAGGCCCGGTATTCTCTTTTGGAACGCATCTGTTGTGCTTTGACTTGGATAGCTCAGAAGCTAAGTCATTACTTTTGTGCCTATACCACATACCTCATATCAAGGATGGATCCTTAGAAGTACATCTTTTATAAACCCATGCCCACCGGCAAGCTAGCCAAATGGCAAATCCTGTTGAGTGAGTTCGACATTGTTTATGTGACTCGGAAAGTGGTCAAGGGACAAGCACTGGCAGACCACCTTCCTAAAAACCCTATGGATGGAGAATACGAACCCTTGAAAATGTATTTTCCTGATGAAGAGGTATCATTCATAGGAGAAGACATTGCAGAATCCTATGACGGTTGGAAAATATTCTTCGATGGAGCAGTAAACTTCAAAGGAGTTGGCATAGGAGCTGTCTTGGTATCAGAAACCGGGCAGCATTATCCAGTGTCCGCCACACTCAGGTTCCCCTGCACCAACAATATAGCCGAATATGAAGCCTGCATTTTGGGGCTCAAAATGGCCATTGACATGAACGTGCAAGAGCTGCTAGTGATTGGAGATTCAGATTTACTTATACATCAGGTACGAGAAGAATGGGCAACCAAGAACCCAAAGATACTCCCATATCTGCATCACGTAGAGGAGTTGAGGAAAAGGTTTATAAAGACGGAATTCCAGCATGTTCCTAGAATCCAGAATGAGTTTGCCGATGCATTGGCTACCCTGTCATCTATGATACAGCCCGACAAGAATTTCATTGATCCCATTCCAGTGAAAATCCATAATCAGCCAGCCTACTGTGCCCATGTTGAAGAGGAGGCAGACGAAAAGCCTTGGTTTCATGATATCAAGGAATATTTGGCAAAGGGAGAGTACCCGGAGCTTGCCAATCATACTCAAAAACGCACACTTCGGAGATTGTCCAACAACTTCTTCCATAGCGGAGGAATCCTGTATAGGAGGACTCCTGATTTGGGACTGTTAAGATGTGTTGATGCAAAGGAAGCATCCAGGCTACTAGAGGAAATTTATGCGGGGACCTGTGACCCACAAACGGTTTTGTCTTAGCAAAGAAGATACTCCGGGCTGGTTACTTTTGGATGACTATGGAAACAGAATGTATCCAGTATGTCCGAAAATGCCATCGTTGTCAGATACATGCAGACATGATAAAGGTACCTCCAAGGGAGCTCAACACAACAAGCTCGTCGTGGTCGTTCGCCGCCTGGGGAATGGACGTTATTGGACCAATCGAGCCTGCCGCTTCCAACGGACATAGGTTTATCCTGGTAGCCATCGACTATTTCACCAAGTGGGTCGAAGCAGCATCTTAGAGGGCAGTAACTAAGAAAGTCGTGGCAGACTTTGTTCGCGACCGCATTGTTTGTCGATTCGGTATTCCAGAGTCGATTATTACTGATAATGGCTCCAATCTCAACAGTGACTTGATGAAATCCATGTGTGAAACTTTTAAGATCAGACACAAGAATTCCACAGCCTACAGGCCTCAAATGAATGGATTGTGGAAGCCGCCAACAAGAATATCAAGAAGATATTGAGGGAAATGATAGAGAACCATAAACAGTGGCACGAGAAGTTATCATTTGCTCTATTAGGGTATCGCATCACAGTCTACACATCAACCGGGGCAACCCCCTATATGCTAGTTTATGGTACAGAAGCCGTCATTCCCGCCGAAGTAGAAATTCCTTCCCTGAGGATCATACAGGAAGCTGAGCTCAACGACGCAGAGTGGGTGAAGAGTCGTTATGAGCAACTAGCCCTTATAGACGGAAAGAGAATGAACGCAGTTTTCCATGGTCAACTCTACCAGAACAGAATGTCTAGAGTCTTCAGCAAGAGAGTTAAGCCAAGACAATTCACACCGGGACGGCTGGTGTTGAAGAAAATTTTTCTGCATCAAGATAAAGCCAAGGGGAAGTTCTCTCCAACTAGCAAGGTCCATACATGGTTCACCTGGTTTTGACAGGAGGAGCCCTCATACTTGCAGAAATGGACGGAAAAGTCTGGCCAAAGCCGATTAATTCAGATGCAGTCAAGCGTTACTATGTGTGATCTTTATGCTTTCCTTATATGATATAAATTAAACTACGCCTAACCTAATTCCCGTTTAAGAGGGGATACGTAGGCAGCCCTATGGGTTCGGTCACAATTCAATAAAATTTTCATTTTCCCCCGAAATTGGAAACTGGGGCAGAATTTTGAGGAGGACCCTCAAAATTCCGAAGTAATTTTAGCCGATAGCCACACGAGCAACAGTCAGAAGCGTCAACCCATCAAACTGGGGCAGAATTTTGAGGAGGACCCTCAAAATTCCGTAGCGACAGAGGTTGCAATGTCCTGAAACTATTTTAATTATACATTTATGTCATACTTTTACAAAAAATCATGCATGTTTATTATCGAAACTGCTTTGTTTAGCAACGCTACCCCAATGATGCAGACGGTATCACCAGATCAAGGCAGAACAGGTCAAGCAAAGCCAAAGGGGATACGAACTAACCGCCCCTCTTACAGAACTCATGATTTTTCTTTGCATGCAGGCACAAGGATCGCAAAATCATTCAAACATACTGCACAGTCATGGAACAAATGTTGTTCAAGAATACGACTCTCTTCACCGTTGCACTTGCCAAGTATTTGCTATCAGCGCGCACCCATAATGTTATGCATGTCACAATTCTCCTAGTAATCACAACGCTGCAATCTGTTATCAGCTAAGGAAACTTTACTGTCATTTGTTATTTTATTTCTTGCATAAGGCTACTATCTGCCTTCCGAGACTAAACGTTGTCTCCCTCTGCATCTGCACTGCATAAGGCTACCATTCTGCCTTCCAACTTGCATAAGGCTACTATTCTGCCTTCCGAGACTAAACGTTGTCTCCCACTACCTCTGCATTGCATAAGGCTACCATTCTGCCTTCCAACTTGCATAAGGCTACCATTTTGCCTTCCAACTTGCATAAGGCTACCATTCTACCTTCCGAGGTTAAACTCTACCTCCATTGCATCTGCATTGCATAAGGCTACTATTCTACCTTCCGAGACTAAACGTTGTCTCCATCGACATTGCACGGCTGAAAGATCACCACATTGCACAGCTGAAAGATCGCCACATTGCATGGCTGAAAGATCGCCACATTGCACAGCTGAAAGATCGCCACATTGCACGGCTAAAAGATCGCCACATTGCACGGCTGAAAGATCGCCACATTGTACAGCTGAAAGATCGCCGCATTCTACTGCATCCTTCATGGGCTGAAATATCGCCAACCCATCCAAAAGCATCATCGTTCGGAGGCACCATCTTCATAGCCCGAGAACACCATGTCATGGCCCGAGGATTTTTCTTTCAATATTTTGCATATCATCATTCAAAGGCATCATGGTTCGGAGGCACCATCCTCATAGCCCGAGAACACCATTTCATGGCCTGCGAATCCTTTATTATACGCTTCATGGCCCGGGACATCATGGTCTAAGGACGTCATCTTAACCGTCCAAAGACAGCATTCATGGTCCAACGGGAATTTGAATCATGTCTAAATTTACGCGCAATATATGCTTGTATTGATTATTTGCAGGTAAACCGGCAAGCAGCAGCCATCCCGGCGGGAGCGGTTCCGCTCCAGTGCCTGCAGCCATATCGAACTTAACCATTCCCGTAAGCCGTCCACTCACCTAGCCCTAGATATTGCGTCCGTTCTTGGAAAGTATCCGTCGGCATACTCCGCCGACGGACCCTGAACTACACACGGCCTGATTCCTGTAAAACCAGGGATATGTAGGCAGCTCGGAAACTGGGGTGTGGCCTTAATCTTCCAAAATCGTTTCGCACGGTCAAAATTGGCCATCATATCTTTACCCGACAACTCTTTCATCCTTCCCGGGTAAAGAGGGGCAGCTGTTGACACCCAATTTTTCCCTATATATTTTCGATATGCAAAATACTTTCAGAACAACATATATATGCATACATAAGCAAGTCCAAATGTTTTATGATTTTGTCATAATTTTTAAAAGGTTTTTAAATCGATTTATTTCCCTTTTTCATCCATAAAATCCCAATAATTATGTCCAAAATTATTATTTTGATGATTCATATATTGGATCGTTATATTTATGCCAAAATAATCTAACATAATTTTTGCATATTTTTACAATTTTATTTAGTATTTTTTAAAGTTAATTGCATATAATTGCAATATTAGTCTTTTTAAGATTTAATTGTGTTTTATATTCATAAAATTAAGCCCTGTATTTTTAAATTGTTATTTACATACTGTGAATCGTTTTAGTGCTTTCAATTTATTCTCAGAAATTTATTTACTGTTTTTTATAATTCAAAAAGGGGGAAATTGGCTATTTAAATAACAGCCCATTTGTGTTTAAATTTTAGCCTAAATTGAACCCCAAATCAAACCCAATTTCCCCGGCCCAATTTCAATTAAACCCGACCCCAACCCAATTTCAACCAACCCAAACCCGGATTCCCACCTAACCTTTTAATCTAGGCCGTTGATCATTCAGATCAACGGCCACCGTTTACCCTTCCTAAAATAAACCTAAACGACCCCTTACCCTAATTCATTTTTTCACCAAACGCCGCCCTTGAATCCCTCTTCTCTAATTTTGTCTGCAGCCTACCCTAGACGCCGCCACCTAATTCCACCCTAATCCACCTCAATCCCCACCTAATCCATGGTCTCCCATGGCCGTTTGAGATGTATACCAGCCTCCTACATCTCCTGGTGGCCCGTTTGTGTGATTTCATGGCCAGATCTCAAAGAGATCTGGTCCAGTCCTTGCTCAACCTCTATCTCTGGTTTTGTCTCCGACCATCCATGGCTCTTCAAGTCAGATTCTTGACTTTTCCAGCTAGATCGGTAACTTTTCAAGGCCTCTCTCACCTTTTCTGGGTTCTCTGAAACCCTAGCTTTAAGGTCTTATGATTTTATTTCAGATCTATCTTAGATTTGTGCTTATTACGAACTTCTTAAGTGTTTTGTCGAAGGTTCTTCGATTTTTCTTTCAAAACGACTCTTCATTTTTCAACGATTAGGGTTTTCCCTTAAATTTTTAAAAGATCTCTTCTCTAGTTTTAATGTTGTTTATGATTTTACTATGTTCAAACGACTTGTTCATGCTTTCTTTCCACTTGATTCAGCATGTTGAAAACCCTAGGTCTTTTGGTCTTATCCGAGTTCTGAAACTGTCTTAGTTTGTGGAATGTGTACTTGTTCGAATAAGTTCTTTGTTTCTGACTCTCTTTGTCTTGTTTGACTTATCTGATTCTGAGCTCTTATCATCTCTTAAACTCGACTACTATCGAAGCCCTAATTTCTTAAAAGGTTTGCCTCACTTGTTACTGTGAGACCTTTACTTGTTTCTGACTCTCTTACCTGTTAATTTGGTTCTCTGCACTTTGGTTCTATGTGACAACTTGACTACTGTGCTTCGAATAATTTTCTTACTACTGAATTCTAACTTTCTACTGCTACTGCTGTGTGTTTAATTTGCTCCTCTTTGACAATATATTTGACCCTGCATGTCTAGTGTGCATGTTCATCCCTTGCTATTTATATGTTGAAAATCAGAGTCATGATTCTTTCTTGATTGATCTTGATTTCCTCAATGTTACGACTGATTGCAAAGGGTTCCCTTATAAACCCTAATTTTACTCAGTTTGTTTAAATTGATTGATTCCCTTCCTTTAATTACTGTGATATTTTACCTTGAATCCTTTCCCAAAACTAAGTGTATTTTGTACTTAGACTCAATATTTACTTCATACTTTTATTGCCCCCTTATATGGCAAGAATCAATTTGTCTCAAACTAATTTCTTTCCTTAATTAACCTTGTTAGTATCCGTTTGAGCAGTAATCCCTTAATTAAAGGGGAGTACTTGTGTTAATTGATTCTGATTGTGGTTATTTCCATGTTTGAGTTAAAACTTTGATGGTTACCTTATTCTTCACTCGTTTTCAAAACTATAAATACTCTAACCTCTCTTCTTTCAAAGACACGAACAATCTGAGTTCAGAACACACACTTACACTCAAAACTCTCTCTTTTTCTCTGCTACTACTTGTGCTACTGTTTTGTCTAGCCGGCTGCAATCCAAGGCTAGACTGTGGAATCTTGCTTACTTTTCCTTTCTTCACTTCGCTTCTCTACTGGTACGTCCTAGTTAATTTTCAAGCCTCAACAACAACATACTTTCTTTAGTTGTTTCAGTTTCTCATTCTTGTCTACTTCTGCTTATGTTTTATGCAGTCAAGTTACGTTACTAGCATGCTGTAATATGTTCCCTTCCCCTTTTAAATTTATGCTTCCCTATGTGTTTACTCTCTCAGTCACGTGTCGTGTACTTGCTACCTTATGAATCCCAAACCCCCATATCCCCTATATGTGTTTGTATTCCTTTGGCTGGTTTGTGGCCATGCCAGCATCAGATATTGCTGTGCATGACCAAACCAGACCCATGCTGGGGTCATACAATGTATCCCCAAAATCCCTTGACCCTTTTGTATGACTACTGATTTTGTGTAGTTTTGAGTTTTACTATTACAACTGATTCACTTATTGCTTTCAAAATGGACTATCAGTCCAGCTTTTTTTTTAAATAAATCCCTTTCAACATGTGTTCTTCACTCCCACTACATTCTTAGACTCTAGGTTCTGCCCCTCTTGTGTGAGCCTTGCCTTGGGACCCTTAAGCTCCCTCTGAACTTGGACACATAAGAGCCGGCCCTTCCACACTACACTCATTCTGGTTATGCAAATCTGGGTGTGAGCACTGCTGTGAGGCCCCGTGAAAAATTTCCACTCAAAACCCAAACCTCATAGCGCCTAGTTAGGGTCAGGTGATAGAAACTCANTAACAGTATGGGTGGCTAGTGAAAGGACTAGGAATATGCATGTTTAGCTATTAAAAGGGTAGAAAACACGTTACTAGGTTTACATTTCTACTTGCGCAATAGAATCCATGCTTAGGACTCATTTCATGCATTAGAGATCTTGTTCCTTAGGATTTACACTAATTATTTTTTAGCATGTCCATTTCACTATCATACCACTTAGCAATTCTTGCGTTAAAAGTATTTTAGCAATTCTTGCGTTAAAAGTATTAATAACCAGTATTTCTGCAATCATATTCCCACTGCCATGTACACTTAGAGATCCTATTTTAGACTAAACAACATTAACAGATATATCATCTCTGCATATCCTAGTTCTAAACACTATAATATTTTGCATATAGAAATCCTGTTTAGGATCTTGCATATGTGCATCATTGTGCACCTCTTTTCATTTAGATACCATGTCTTTAGGATCTCACTTATAGTCGCTTAAGCAAACTTAGGCTAATTACAAATGCATGAAAAGGAATAAAAACAATTTCATTTAGTCCTTACGATTAACCAGCAATAAATTTTGTGCGTTGAACATCTAGAACAGCATGTTTAGGTAATAACAATAGTCTCCAACTGTCAGTAATCCTGAATAACTTCTGAATCCTGTTCATGCCTAGGCAAGCCCTAGGTAGTTACTTAAATAAAACTGGAACTGCCTTTGCTTAATTACCAACTGCTACAACCAGCAGGCAGGCCTGATTCGGACTTCTTTTCTGAGTTATATAACGAATTTGGTTCCGATTCAAACTCCCTGCTTTAGGATTGAAAAATTCAGACCTTAACTGTGTTTTAAGTCGTGTTGTTTATATGTACTATTTGCGGAGGTATACATGAGCCTTTTAATTGTTTATATGTTTCCCCTCTAAATGCAGTTCTACTTGTTTTGTATGTCGCCTTATCATTTTACCTTTAAACCTAAGAGTCAGCTTAGAACCTCCTTCTTATAGGAATAGTAGTCCTAAATTCCTCCGGGACTGATAGGAAGGGGACGGGTAACAACATGCGATAGAGGTCGAGACTAATCCTCGCTTTAATACCTTCACGGGGTGGGAAGGGTATATATGGATATGATGACCGGTGTGCTAATACCACGCGTAGCCCCTCTTTTGAGGAGTGATTACCGGGTATTGCATTGATGTGATCCATATTACAAACAAACCTAGGACCCCTTTCATTCATCAGCATGCTTAGATTGTAACTCTTTTCATAACCTTGCTTTTTACTTTTTTTAAACAAACACTTGTGTATTTAAATTAAAAATCCCCTATTATTTGAGCCTTATTTGTTTACTTGCTATTTGCACAAATTCACAAAAGCTATCTGACTGGGAACCACACTAGTGGATCCTGAGGGGTGCATAACACCTTCCCCTTGGGATAATTTCAAGCCATTACCATATCTCTGGTTATTAAGCATAGTTTTAGTTGAACCCCATAGGTGCCCTAACGCACCTTAAAATCGTTAAGTGGCGATTCTTCAAAATTGCAAAACCCCTTTCCCAAAAGGAAGGAGTTGTCCCAACCAAATGTCATAAACCCAATTTCGCGGAAGGAAAAAGGGGGCGCGACAGCGCTTGGGCAGGATCCACCTCTATATATATATATATATATATGTTCTTTGATGAGGGGCTTATGATCCAGGCACCCATACGCTGAGTGATTGTGTGTGTGTGATGAAGTGGGCATTTAAGACTGAAAACTTGAGTATGTTTCAGGGTGACAGTACCTGGGAATATCACCATGAAATCATTCATATGACATGCATACTTGGCATGTAGGCATAGAGATGCATTTTTCTTATGCTATGTGGTATTGTAACATTCATGATTTGACATGTAGCATTGTGATGTATATTTTTCATGCTAGACGGTATATGGTAATTGATGACTTGACATGCATATTGACATGTAGGTATAAAGATGTACTTTCGTCATGCTTTCCTATATTGAAATATCTTATTTGTTGTTGAAAGTTTGGGAAAAATCACAGTTTTCTTATATACTCATATTTTTGTGATTCAGGTGAAAGATTTGGGTTTTACTGTTATACTTGAAAAGCGTGTCTATTTTTCCGTAGCTGCGAACGAGCTGAGTATAATATCTTTTGAGTTATTACTTGTACTGCTTTCATTATATTGTTACGAGTTATTTTTTGCTATTGGTGTTGGACTCTGACAGTTTTTCGAGCTCGTCACTACTTTCAACCTAAGGTTAGTTTGTTACTTGTTGAGTACATGGGATCGGTTGTACTCATACTACACTTCTGCACTTTGCGTGCAGATTTTGGAGTTGGTGTTGTTGTGTATGGCGGGAGCTGGCATTGAAGATGCACATGCGTTTCGATATAGTTGCCTATTGTTCTTGGTAGCTTTAGATTTATGAATCTGCACATGTATATTTCGAACAAATAATGTATTCATTTCATACTAGCTTTGTAAATTCTAAGTCTTAGAAGCTCATGACTTGTACTACCAATCCTTGGAATTTTGTATAGAAATTTCAGTTATTTTATTTATTGATTCTTGTTATCCTATTCCAGCAGTATTGTCTATCATTTGGCTTACCTAGCAGGTTGGGTTAGGTGTCATCGCGACTAGCTGGACTCGTGACAGTTATTGGTGTTGGAGTTGTAAAAGTTTTTATCACATTGAGGTGAAGTTGTTAATTGTTGTGGTATCTTCCCTTGATGAGTATCCCTCATTCATCTTGTTGTTATTGAGATTACTGTACACATTGTGACTGATCCATGGGCTAATTGTTGTGGAAATATTGGTATTGTTGATTTTGGCAAGTCGTGGCATATAGGCAATCGAGGTGCGAGTTGTTAATGTGTTGTGACATTGATACGCATGTGGTGGTATAAGGATAGGGGTTGATACGCATGCGGTGAGACAAGGTGGGAACTTACACGCGTGTTGCTAGTAAGAAAATTACTTGAAGTCACGGGATGAGATAAGGGGGCTAAAACGCGTGTAGCTATTTCAGGAAAAATGATTTTCAAAACTAAATGTAAGGCTCACGGGGTGATATAAGGACAGATTGTGATTAAAGCCGTGAAATATGGAAACGGGGCAGTATCTCAGTTGTGATTCTTGTTTCACACTCTATGTTAAAGAGGCTTGTTGGTTGCACCGTATTGTTATTTCCTTATTTGTTTCACTTGTAAGTGTCTCTATTGATTTCTTCATTTTCTTAACATGTGTTCATTCCTTGTTACCATTTTTTCTTCAGATTGCGTTGCTAACTTACATTTCGGAACTGCTTTATTGTCATTTATTTTCTCGACTTTGATTATTTAATTGTACTACCTTGTTCATTGTTTTTTATCCTAGTAAGTGTCTTGACCTAGTCTTGTCACTACTCTACTAAGGTTAGGTTTGATACTTACTAGGTACCGTTATAGTATACTCATACTATGTTTCTTCACATTTTTGTGCAGATCCAGATACATCATCCCATGACGGACGCTATTGATTGATTAGCTACTTTCGGAGACTTCAAGGTACACCTCCTCGACGTTCGCATGCCTCGAAGTCACCTTCTGTTTTTAGATGTTCTATTGGTTATTTCTTATTCCAAAACAGAATTGTATTCGAAACTATTCGTACATCCTTATAGAGTTTATGACTCGGTTCCCACCAGATTTTAGGGAGTTGTTGACAGATGTAATGTTGAGTTTTATTGTGATAGTTTAATGGTTTAAATTGAGGCTTTATTATTATTTCTACTATTTCTCAATATATGTTAGGCTTACCTAGTCTTAGAGACTAGGTGTCATCACGACATCCTAAGGTGGAAAATTGGGGTCGTGACAACTAGTCTTGGATTTTCGATGAAAGATTTTTGTTCTCCGGTTAGAGGTTGTAATTAAGTGAAATATGACGGTATTTGGTATGATTTTTATATTGTTGATATGTCTTTTAAGCTATTGTCCGTATTCTTTCATAAAATAATTTTATGAGCCATATGTATCTTCACTCGTAAATTGAGAATTTTCTGAGTAATAAATAGTTACCACTAAAGTGGTTTGTTTATTTGAACTCACGGTGTAACGACCCGACCGGTCGTTTGGACATTTGCATTATGTTCAGTTGTTTGAAGCCTTGAGTAGCTCCGTATGATGTATTATGACTTGTGTGAATCGTGAGTTTTGGTTTTCAGGTGATTCGAAATTGATTTGGAAGAATGAATCTCATGTTAGAAGCTTTAAGGTGGAAGAGTTGACCAAGTTTGACTTTTGTGTATTTGATCCCGGATCGAAGTTTTGATGGTTCCGTTAGGTTCGGATGGTGATTTTGGACTTGTGCGTATGCCCGGATTTACATTTGGATGTTTCTTGAAGGTTTTGCCGTTAATTGGTGAAAGTTAGTAATTTGAAGGTTTGGAAAGTTCATAGGTTTGACAGGGAGTTGACTTTGATGATATCAGGTTCGAATTATGGTTCCGGAGATTGGAATAACTTTGTTATGTCATTTGGAACTTGTATGCAAAATTTGAGGACATTCCGGTTTGAGTTGATATGGTTCGGCACGAGTTTTGGAAGTTGAAAGTTCAAAAGTTCATAAAGTTTGTTTTGAGGTGCGATTCGTGATTTTGATGTTGTTATGTGTGATTTGAGGCCTTGAGTAGGTCAGTGTTATGTTTTGGAACTTGCTGGGATGTTTGGACGGGGCTTGGGTGAGTTTCGGATGTATTTCGGATCATTTCGAAGCTCCATGCATAGCTGGTTTACTGTTGGTGTCACGGTTATTCTTCGCGATCACAAAGATATAGACGCGATCGCATAGGCCAAATCTAGAGCTGGGCACTTTCTTCATCATGTTCGCATCTTGGGGACCGCGTTCGCGTAAGTTGTAGGGACTTGAGAATCGTGTTCGCGTAAGTGGAATCACGGTCACGTAGTGTTGAGTTGGGCAGCTGGGAGCTAGTGAGTCCTCTTTCGCGTTCGCGTGGAGTTGATCACGTTGGCGGATCGGTGGCATTTGTGGGCATCACGTTCGCATGAGTAGACTCGCAAAAGCGTAGAGTGTTTCAGGGCAGTGTGAGTTTTTCTTCTTCGTGATCGCGATTCATATATCTGAGCAGTGATTATAAGTACTCTATTCGGGCCCTTGAGTTATTTTATCATATTTTGAGCTATGGGCTCGGATTTGGATGGTTTTGGAGGCAATTTTCACCATATGGATTTGGATAAGTGTTTACTACTCGTTTTTTATTTTATTCCATGATTACATCTTCGATTTTGGCATTTGATTGATGATTTCAAAGAGAAATTGGGGTTTTTTGTCTAAACTCTCCTAGAGTGAATATTTGGGTCTTGAACATCGATCCGGAGTCGGAATCGAGTGAAATTGGTATGGTTGGACTCGTAATTGAATGGGTTGTTGGAATTTGTAAGTTTTATCGGGTTCCGAGGTGCGGGCCTGGGTTTGATTTTTTGGTTGACTTTGAGTAATTGATTAAAGATTCGATCTTTATCGCTTGGGTTTGTCTCATATGGCATTATCCAATGTTTTTAAGTTGCTTTTGGCTAGTTTCAAGCCGTTCGGAGGTCGATTTGTGCTGGGTGGAGCTTGTAGAATATTGTTTGGCTTGCTCGGGATTTGATTTGGCTTGTTTGAGATAAGTATTTTATCTAAACTTGGTTGAGGCACTAGTTGCATGAATTATTTGTGATAGCTATGTGCTATGGGTGCGCATACGTGTGGGATTTGAGCCCATGTGCGAGCACCAAGGTAATTATCCATGCTCGGGGTAGTGCTTAGGCTATGATATGCCTAGGGTTCTGGTAAGCTTTAAGCTGTAATGTTGCTCATATTTGTATCATTGTTATAAACTATTTGAGCCATGTTTGAAATCACAAGGAGGCTATGGCAAGCAATTAGTAGCTACATAATGTATTAGCTAAACTATAACTACAATTTGCAATAAACCTCCAAACAATAGTCATTTCAAAAAATTCCCATCTTACAATAATTAGAACTTGAAGGTTAATTAGCAATTCAAGTTTGAAAGTGGGTCATGTGGCCAAACAGCCCAAGTAACAATATAGCAAAGGGGCCTTGGAGATGGAGCACCTTTGCACGAGAGAGGGCGAAACATAAGGCAGAATGCTCCCGGAGCCCATATGTATAAAGCTTGATTCATCTAACAAAATTGCCAAATTTTGTATAGAAACAAAACTAGAATGCATATGAATGGACATTGATAACTGAAAAAGGAAATTCAAATTCTTAAGAACCTTCACATTTATCTGATATCTTCATTTAAATTTCAGGCTAAAATAACAATGGCATTCAAAAAGTATTCCAGCTTCTACCTGCGAAGGAAACCTGGAGCACGGGGCTATGGGAACATATAATGACTTAGTCAGCGTTCAGGTCCGGAGGGGTTTTGCAATTTATATACCAAGCATACTCGGTCACCACACTTCAAAAAATTGGTTGAAGTCAAAATCTTACATGTTTATTACAATAAAAAAAATTTAGCCACAAAAAGACTAAATAACGAGGGCAAAAGTCTGTAAAAACTGATTGCAAAACTAACGAAACAAATATAAACCACAGATACAATCGCATAGAAAGCATGTCCTTGATCACTCGTGCCTAAACTTCTAAGACGTAGATTTAGAATCATCTAATGACATGGCTGAATATAACTGCACGAGAAGCTGAAATCACCTTATCTGTGCTGGCGAACAAAGCAAGCCAGACGCATCTGCTCCAACAACTGCAAGATCACAAACAGTACAAAGCTGCCCTTGCTGGGACGGTACAAAATGAGTACCGCAGTAAGGACAAGTGACATCCTTCTGGCCCCGGTATATCGGGACATATGTTGCCCCACAGACGACAAAAGGATTTCTGAAATCATAATTTAACTGTGAAATATCTCGCATATTCTTCTCAGCCGCCTGCAGAACCTGGCGGGCTGTTCTGGCTTGGCTTTCATTGGTTGGATTGGTCTCCAAGAGTCTCCTAGCAAAGTTGGAGGCTGAGCTAAGATTTCCTGCCTTGTAGCAGATAGACATAGCATTCTGTAATGCGAGTCTCAAGTGAGGAATCTGCAGATTACAGTGTGTGAAATAGGCAGCAAGCTCCTGCTGACGAATGGGATTATCTTTCAATTCCTTTCTCTTAAGCTCCATTTGCAAACCCAAAACATACTCCTTCACTATGACAATCAGTTCCTTGACCTCATCCACTTCCCGTCTCGACTCAACCACAATCAGAGGAATGGTGTGAAGGATGCTCAGGAATAGTCTAAGAGCATCAGAA
Organism: Nicotiana attenuata; assembly: GCF_001879085.1. Lineage (NCBI taxonomy): Eukaryota > Viridiplantae > Streptophyta > Magnoliopsida > Solanales > Solanaceae > Nicotiana > Nicotiana attenuata. The sequence goes on along the minus strand of NW_017670248.1, from coordinate 205,807 downwards.
AATTTCCCACCAGTTGTCGCCTTATAAGCAGCTTTAAGTTTTTCCTCCAACTGAGAAAAATTGAATATAAGAGCAGGTGGACCTCGAACATTAGGACTAGCTGACTCGCTCCAACCTCTCTCAATCGCCACAGAGATGACTGGCGTTGAGGAGAAGGCAAGCAGATGAGTGTGGCTTCCCACATGAAGATCAATAAACGATGCTTTTAAAGGTGAGAAATTCCTAACCCCTAGTTGTCGGCTCAGCAACCGCATAGCAGTGTCAAAATTGCCAGCAGCTGCATGTTCAGCAGCTAGAGATGATTTTTGGACCCAAATCTGGCTCACAGGCATGCCAGGTGTTGGGGTGACAAACACAGAAGAGCGAGCATTGGAAGTAGTCTTTGGTGTGTCGGTATCAGGTGGCAGATCCAGATCCTCAAGATCCCATCCCACCTCCTCATCATCATTTCCTTCTTGCCCTTCCTCATCACCAAGCACCATACTGATGTCCCCATTCTGAAGATTTTCCACCTCACCAATGTCCAATGACTCACCCCAGTCTGCATCTGCCGCCTCTTCATATTCCTCTTGTCCTCCCCTGCCGGCAATGTCCAGACCACCTTCAAATATCCCTTTCGTCACCATCAACAAGGGCCAGTCACCACCACCCAAGATGGGAGTTGGGGGCAGCAATAGTGAAGCTTTCTTCCCCTTTGGCAATGATGGAACATTATCTCCCAGTTTCTCTGCAAGATGCTCAGCAGTATCATTGAGCCCGTGGGCAGTAGCTGTGATGTATGCAAGGGGCAGATGACCAGCATTTTCCAAAATTTTAACACGCTCACGGACATCACCAAGGTACAATGCATCGTGGAACTGACCCATTACTTCATTTTTTACCTCAGCAATTTTCATCATTTTAGATAACTTTTCCAAGTTTCCTGTTATTAGATATAGGAAAGACAACCTCTCAAAATTCTTCGTCTTCTGGTAGGCATATTCAACAATACCTGCATTACCCTGCCGAAGGGCTTCCACGCCAAGCCTATACCAATGATCTTTTTCATCAATCTTTTTGGCAGATTCAAGAGCTATCTCAATATTCCCACTTTCAAGTGCTAAGTTGAAACGAGTGCGCTCATCCTTCACAAAATGAAGAGCAACTTCTGGAAAACCCTTCTGCTGCAAATATGCAATCATAGCTTGACCGCAGAGCTCGGAGTTCCTTATCATACTCATAACTTGGTCATATCTCTTTCTAAGCAGACACAGTTTGAAAACATATTCAGTTGAATCAATAATAATAGGACGGTTTTTCCCATCTCGATCCAAGCAAAAGATAGTGTTCCCATATATTTTTGTAATATAGACAGGGACATCCAGGGTTTTGATGATTCCACAATCCCCGTTGGGAAGACAGTACTTAATGTGGGTAAGTGTTGTATATATGAATACACCATTGTCATCCCAGCCACCGCTCTTGACACGAATAGTCTCATGAAGAGTGCAGCGGTGCACAAGCTTCTTATCAGCTATAACTATGGAATGCTTGCTAATCAAAGCGACACTTTCCATATCAGGTGACCAAACAACATACCTGACAAAAGAAGTCTGAAGTTCCCCAAGAATAATTCTCTGCTGGAGATCAAAAATGACAACTCTATCCTCTGCCCTGCATAGTAAGTTTCCGGTGCCAGCATAAAATATTGCATCAGTAGCCATAGGAAGAAGGCTTTTCTTGACAATTTCATTTTTGAGATTCTTGACCAGGACTTGATTAGTGCTCTTCTCAAGCACCGCAAACCTGTTTCGGGCAACAAATACAGCTGACCCTCCGCTTCCTCTTTTTGCATCTTGAACAGTATCACCCCTACCATAACTATCTTTAGGTACAACATAAAGTTCATAGGAACCGCCATCCGTGTCTGAACATATCAAGATAGCATTTTCTGTAGGACTATATGAAAGTGTTCGTGGACCTTGGTTCACACTGTTTGAACCGGGCCTTCTAATTGGTATCAACTGTGTGTCCTTCTGAGTTGAATACTCATACACTCGGAGAAAGCGATCCTTTACATAAAACAAAGAATCACTACTCACAGAAAAAGCAGGACGTTCTCTCTCCAGCTTGAATACTATCATCCCACTATCATGACCAGCCGCTAGAAGATTCATCTCAGGATGACATGCAAGGATCCAAAACCTATCATGCTCCCTGCGGAAAGTCTGAAGACCAGTCCTTTTTGTAGCATCCCATACTCGAATGCTCTTATCCTCTGAATTTGAAACAATAATATCTTGCCTTGGATGAAACAAAACACATGAAACATTGTTCATGTGGCCTCTCAATGTGTCCACCTCCCAAGCCTTTGTATCTAGGAACAACAAGGCACACTAGCAATCAGAGAACACTTAAAATGTAAGATTCCTTCAACAAAATAAGCAGTTTTTCAACCAGCAAGACTCCGTTCAACAATTCTGCTACCAAGAATAAATAGTTTTACAAGCTGAACCAGCAACTTTAATCCAGTTATTGCTTCAAGGTGGGAAAAAACCATTCTTGCTCTGAAGGAGTATTTAAAGTTATAAATATGGTTCTTCCGGGGAGGGGGATACTTTTGCCTCATTATAGATAGTAAGAAACTGAACTGCAGTACAACACAAATCAGCTTCAAGCAAGCTTCAGAAAGGTTTTACCCCCCCCCCCCCCAAA
>NW_017670248.1:128048-203094 GCF_001879085.1 Nicotiana attenuata | reverse complement strand
CCCCCCCCCAAAAAGAGAGAGAGAGAGAGAGAGAGAGAGAGAGAGAGAGAGAGAGGGAGGGAGATGAACAGAATGCAGCTTTTCATTGTAACATCTTCAGATGTACCCCAGTATAGAAAGATGCAGGTAACAACATTTACATACTATAGTAGCGATATCACCATCTCAGATTTTCAAGATAACAACCAATTTCCAGTGATAAGGGAGATCCTAACGGATGATTTCTGAATATAAGCTGAAAGGAAGACATATAACATACTCCTACTTCTAAGGGACAAGTGAACAGCACAAAAGTTTGTCTTGCAGCTAGACTGACGTATAACTGAAAAATATGCAAATAGCATGAAGTTTACAATGTATCGTTTCATCAAATGAACTTATTTTGGTGTTCTAGGTTCCACAGGTGACAGGACACGAAAAGTGAATGTGGAATAAAGCAAGTAAAGATGGCAATCAAGTACATCAAGAATTTCAGGAGCATACCATTCATGCGCCAAATTTTCACTTGGCGATCATCTGCACCAGAAACTATAAGGGGGAGTGTAGGATGAAACGATGCCCAGTTAACCCCTCTATCATGACCCTCCAAGACATACTTCACCACAGCATCCACTCCACCAAAGAAATCAGTATTCATCTGACTTAACCGCAAGATATCATCAGCAGGAGAAACGGTTTTCTTTCTTAGAGCACCAATATCCCAGACACGAACAGTCTGATCCAAAGAAGCAGAGACAACCAAGTCCTCTTTGTGATGAAATGAGGCGCACATTACATAATGATTGTGGCCAGTCAAGACAGATATACAAGTACGAGACTGCCAGTTCCATATCCGGATGGTCTGGTCGTCACTTGCACTAACAATCCAGGGATATTCATGGTGAAATTGAACAGTTCGGATATAATCAAGATGTCCTAGTAGGGTAAACAGGCAGCGATGCAGCTTATAGTTCCAAACCTTAATCTTGTAATCATCTCCTGCAGTAACAAGAATTTAAATACATAAAAGGAAACAGTTCTCAGTCGATTTGCATTATGTATGCGTAAAGCAACATATACTCTAAGAATGTTACCAGTAAACCAAGACAATAAAGTGTCGCAATAATGGACTATAGGAAAGCAGCCTTCATAGTTTAGAAGTTAAAAAAACAGATAACATGACAGAAACTACCCATTATATTTGCCATGATCATGCAAAGTTAACAAATATGTGTCCCCAAAAGTACGTTATTTAGACACCAAAACTGAGGCTTCTGATAATGCAATATTAGCAATATGCCCTGATTTCTATAATAAATTCAATAATGGACAAAATTAAAGAAGAAACCACACTAAATTAAAGAAGACATATGCCCCCCACCCCCCTAGGTCTAGTGGTAAGAGTGCCAGCGCATATGTGGGCTAGGCACATGTCACGGGTTTGAATCCTGCTGCAGATGAGCAATATCTTAAGCGGAGAAGGGTAGAGGGGCAGGCACATTTCCAAGGAGTTCTGAACCATGCGCCGCTAGCCTCAGGAATTTCGCGTTTATCAAAAAAGAGAGAACCACACTACATTAATCTACGAATCAAAACTCACTCAACAGATCTTTGATACACTATCAAAAAGAGAACGAAAACAGGAGTAGAATCATACCCATGCTTCAAAGCTTCAGAGGCAAAGAGAAATAACGAGCAATAACGGGAACCACAGCTAACAAAGTGCATCAACAATTATAGAGAACCAACAATGTTAAAAGGGGAAAAAGAGGTTTTAGTCCCTAATTTATTGTTTTATTCCATTTGTCCCTATGTTATTCAATTTAACACATTTAATTTCAATAAAACCAAATGTTCAATTATGTTCCACTTGCACTGTTGCACATATTAACTGGAACTATCATTCAGAAGATGAATAACAAAAGTAACTTCACAAATTCATGGATCACACATATACTCATCCACATACTTTAGCAGATTCAGAATACATCACACTGCGATGCAAATAGAATTTTAGTCCCTAAATAATCTTCTATTAAGGTTTTGGTTCCTCCATATTCAACATAGCACATTTAAGTATTTCACCTTCAGTTAGAACTATGTTCTTATGTTTGAATTACCCATACAAAGTGAGACTATCATTCAGAAGATAAAAGCGAAAGTACTTCCCAAATTCACAGATCACACAAAGCCTCGTCCATATTATTATTAGATCCACGCTCTGTCATACTGTTATACAAATAGACCACACACATGCTCATCCACATACACCAGTAGATCCAATTCCAATACTCATCCCAACAAACCAGTATATTCATATTCCATCACATTTTGATGCAAATAGCATTTTAGTCCCGGAATTATCATTTTAATTCGGGTTTTGATCCTTCTATTATTCAAATTAACACATTTAACCTTCAATTTAACCATTTGTGGTCCAATTGAATATACAAACGGGAACTATCATTCAGAAGATAAGCTAGATCATCCTTCTCAAAATAAGCCTTTGTCATATCAGGTAAATGAATCCTATAGCAAGGGGGGTCTTCACTCGGCAAAGCTAGATCATCCTTCTCAAAGTACGCCTTTGTCATATCTGGTAGATGCTCTAGAGCAAAGAGCTTTAAAAAACCAACAAAAAAATTAAAATACTGAAATAAAAAGAGACGTACAAAGCATAAAAAACAATTACTTACATGGATCAGCAAATGACTCAGATTTGTCCCTCCCTTCCTTTTGCAACCCAAATAGAGAGTAGGCTCAAACTGCTGACTCCCATGCAAAACCATTTACTTTTTTATATCCTCCAATGCATATAAAAAATCTTCTATTACAGCATCATTTGAGGACACGGGGCAGATTACAGTGCCTAGGATGTAGAGGTAGTACGCCTTAATAAATGGGTCCAAATTATCGCAAGGTTCAAATACCAAAGAGAAATTTTCATATAACCAGTCTAACCTTTAAAAGGTACTCACTAAGTTCTCGTCACCATCTGAGTTATCCGATAGTTGAACTCGGTGTAACAAATCTCGACATTTCTGAAAAATTGTCTGTTACTACCTATTAAGAGTCGGCGGAACCAACAAACTTGTTCAAAAATGCAAGATTTGTTACACCAAGTTCAATTAACATTAACGAATAACTCAGATGGTGATGTGAACTTAGTGAGTACTTTTTTAAGTTAAAATTAGTTATATGAAAATTTGTCTCAACCTTGTCATTTATGAGGGCATACTATATATGTCCCGTGTCCTCAAAAGATGTTGTAATGACAGATTTTTTATATGCATTAGAGGATATAGAAAAAGTAAATGATTTTGTGTTGGGGTCATCAGTTTGGGCCCTCTATATTTGGTTTGCAAAAGGAGGGAGGAACTAATCTTAGTCATTTGCTAGTCAAGGTAAGAAATTGTCTTTTATGCTTTATATGTCACGTTTTTGTTTCCGTGTTTTAACTTTTTTATTGACTTTTCTTTACCGGTCTTTGTTCTAGAGAACCTACCAGATATGAAAATTTATTTTTATGGTGGTCCAATCACGCATACAAACTGGAACTATCATTCAAAAGATCTTTTTCTTCTTTATATAGGAGAGACTCTTGTTTCCATAAAAGTAGAAAGATAAAATAATAAAAGCAGCCTTCTGAAGTAATAGACCACACACATACTCATACACATACACCAGTAGATCCAATTCCAATACTCATCCACATAGACCAGTATATCCATATTCCATAACATTTTGAAGCAAATAGCATTTTAGTCCCTAAAATATTATTTTAATTCAGGTTTTAATCCTTCTATTATTCAAATTAACACATTTAACCTTCAATAGAGCCAAATGTGCACTTGTGGTCCAACCGAATATACAAACTGGAACTATCATTCAGAAGATAAGCTAGATCACACTTCTCAAATAAGCCTTAGTCATATTAGATAGATGAATCCTATAGGAAAGGGGCTTCACTCGACAAAGCTAGATCATCCTTCGCAAAATAAGCCTTTGTCACATTTGGTAGATGCTCTATAGAGCAAAGAGCTTTAAAGAAAAACCAATAAAAAAGTTAAAATATTGAAATAAAAAAGAGACATACAAAGAATATAATTCCTTACATAGACCAGTAAATGACTAAGATTATTGTCTCCCTCCTTTTGCAATTCAAATAGAGAGTGGGCTCAAACTGCTGACCTATGCAAAATTATTTATTTTTTTATATCCTCCAATGCATATAAAAAGCTGTCATTACATCAATCTTTTGAAGACACGGGGCAGATTATAATACTTAGGATGTATAGGTAGTACGCCTTAATAAATGAGTCTAAATTATCGCAAAGTTCAGGGACCAAAGAGATCTTTTCATACAACCCATCTAAACTTTAAAAAGTACTCACAAAATTCTCATCACCATCTAAGTAATCTTTTAATGTAACTCAGTGTAATAAATCTCGGCACTTCTAACAATTTGTTGGTTCTGCCGACGACTAGTTTGCCCATAATAGGTAGTCATGTTAGACTAGTAGTCAACAAAACTATCTATTGAGGGTAAACTAGTAGTCTGCAAGATCGAAAAAATTGTTCAGAAATACCGAGATTTGTTACACTAAGTACCAATGCCAGTAACTCGGATGGTGATGATAACTTAGTGAATATTTTTTTAAGTTTAGACTGGTTGTATGAAAATTTCACTATGGTCCCTGAACCTTGCGATAATTTAGACTCATTTATTAGGGCGTACTACTTCGACACACTATGCGCTGTAATCTACCTCGTGTCTTAAAAAGATGTTGTAATGGCAATTATTTTATATGCATCTGGAGGATATAGAAAAAGTAAAAAAAATTGTGTGGGGGTCGACAGTTTTGGCCCACACTCTATTTGTTTGCAAGAGGAGGGCGGCACTAATCTTAGTCATTTGTTGATCCAGGTAAGAAATTGTTTCTTATGCTTTTTATATCTCTTTTTATTTTAGTAATTTAACTTTTTGGTTGGTTTTTTTTTAAAGCTCTTTGCTCTAAAGCATCTACCAGATATGTCAAATTTTATTATGGCACACTCACGCATACAAACGGGAACTATCATTATTCAAAAGATCTTTTTCTTTTTATATAGGATTCAAATACCCTTTTTCTATAAAAGGGTAAGATAAGATAATAAAAGCAGCCTTCTCAAGTTTTTGACCACACACATACTCATCCATATACACCAGTAGATCCAATTCCAATACTCAACCACATAGACCAGTATATCCATATTCCATCACATTTTGATGCAAATAGCATTAAAGTGCCTCAATTATCATTTTAATTCGGGTTTTGATCCTTCTATTTTGAAATTAACAAATTTAACCTTCAATTGAACCAAATGTGCGGTTGTGATCCAATTGAATACAAACTAGAACTATCATTCAGAAGATAAACTAGCAAAAGTACTTGTAACTTTCTAAATCATGGGTCACAACACATACTCATCTAGACACATCAGTCGATCTCCACTCTGTAACATTGATATAAATAGAATCTAGTCCCTATATTGCTGTTTTCTTCGAGTTCTGACAATGTATTGTTAAAGTTCGCTCATTTAACCTCATAAAACTGATTTTCCCATTCAGAAGCATGGATTACACATATAGTCATCAACATACATCAATAGATCCACGTTCCATCACATTGTAATGCAAATAGAATTCTACCCCCCCCCCCCCGAATTATCATTTTATTCTGGTTTAGTTCCTACTGTTAATTTAAAACATATGTGCCGCTACAGTCCAATCACACTTAGATGAAACAAAAGTAAATGTAAAGTCATGGATCACACACATATACTCACCCAGATACATCAATAGATCCACACACCATTACCACAAATTCTTATACCAAAAAAGGAGAAGAAGATCGAACCTCCGGAAACAAAGAGAGGCTGAGATTTATGAAAATGGACGCCGCGAACGGGGCCATCGTGCTCATCAAATCGATCAATGAGAGTTCCCATACGGTAATCCCATAGCTGGATCACGCCGCTGTGTAGACTGGCTAAGATCCATGGCCTTTTGCTGTGAAAACTCAAACCTTTCACTCTATTACTCTTCGTCTCAAACTTTGTCAACATCTTATCTATGCACACACACTACAGAGAGTGAGTAAAAAAACTTTGATTGAAATCTGAAACCCTAAATGGATCGTGAGATCGATTTTGAATCAGATCTGAGATGGAATGTGCATTTTTTTTTAAGATCGAAGGAAAGCGGTGGTGAGCGGGGTGCGTAGGTTAAGCGCAAAGTGTGTGCGCAAAAATAGATCGAGCTTTGAGAGAGAGGGGGGAATTAGAAAGAGAAGAGCTGCTACTGCTGCTTTCTGGATCAACTTGATATGTAATTGGAGAGACGACGAACCCGACTTCATATTAAGACCCGTTTTTATTAATGAAAAAAAGATTTGAAGATTTTATGGACCCCTTTGGTTATAAATTTTGCCAAAATATATTTTTTTTTTTTATTTGCACCGGGTGTCCGAGTCTCTATGAGCCCCGACTAATCCGGGGGTGCACAGGCCCTCGGCAAGGAGTTTTTCGCAAGTGCACCACGGTTAATTCAGGTTTTACCCAGTCCGATGGCCCTCAGAAATTGTTTGCACCCAGTGGATTTCGAACTTGAGACCTTGAAAGTCAATTGCCACCAGGCCAACCCCTGAGGATTAAATTTTGCCAAAATATACTTGGGTTTTGGCAAATACATATTTGGCCATATATTCCATTTACATTTTGGCAAATTCCCAAAATTCAAATCCCAAAACCAGCTTGGCTTAAAATATCACTATTATATTTTTTAAAAGTTGCCCCAAATTTTTGTATTTTATAAAAGAGCCCGCTATTTATTATTTTGTAACAATGATGTTTCGTCTTCTCGGTCATCTGATAGTGTATTATGTAGTTCATTATAAAAATAATAATTTTGTACAAAATTTATTTATGTTCAGGACTATGGTTTGCGATAATATAATTAATATTATTGATAAAGGTACTGTTGGATATTTGTGATAGTTTTTAGAACTTGTAGGTATAAGTCATGTTTCATATTATTTTTTAAAAAAAAATAATAAAATAGGTTTTGAAAACTTATGTCCAAACACATTTTCATTTTCAAACCAAACTTCACCCAAATCAAAATTTTCAAAATAAATTTGGGGATCTATGGCTTAACGCTAGTTATACGTTGGATATTTTTTTCCTTATTTATCTTTCCACCTTCCTCTGCCCAAGCTCTACTCCCTCTCTTTTTTTTCCTTATTTATTTTTTCACGTTTTTGGTCTTTTTCACTTTCTTTTATTTTTTCCATTTTATTATTATTTTTCACTTTATTTTTTCTTTCTAATTAAGCAAACGTATGTTGTTCCTTATTTATAGCAACTAAAAAGATTATATATGTGTGTGTATTCCGCTTTTTTTATGGAATTTTTTCTTTTCCAAAAAGTTATGCATATAAGCACAGGTAGTCTTATGGTACGTGTTTTGCGCGTGTATCCATGTCAATGAGTATATAAGTTTTTAAAAAATCGCATAAATATTATCAAATAAGATATTTGCGTTAAAAATATGTAAGTTCCTAAAAATGATGAATATTGATCATATGTAGCTCGTTTGATAAATAAGAAAGTATGATCGTAAAATGCTCTTGGATTACGTATGGGCTCTTATCCTGTAAAGCTTCCGTAAGCGCCCTAAATGTATGCTTGATATGCACCCATGCCTCGCGCACGAGTTCGTCCAAAATTTATTAAGCAATTATGTGTAATTAGTTTTGTGCGCAGATTATCAAAAATTTATTAACAATCATATGACTCATCAAAAGCTCAATTCATTAATCGTAGTTCATAACTTGAGATTGAACACTAATATCGCGCCATGAAAGTGAATATGATAGGACCTTTCATCCGAAAATTTTTCATTTTTAACTTTTGTTAGATCTTCATTATTTAATTTTTATTTTTATATCTCCAAATATTGTTTTATACTTTATTTAGTTTGATAACAATATTTTTGTATTTGTGGGTTATGAAACCTATTATTTAATAATTAGTGTTAGTAATAACAGTTTATAAATAACTATATTCATTAATATTTTTAGTAATGAATTAGAGTGTTGAATTGTTTGTTAATTTATTACTTCTAATATCTTATTGGAAGCACACAATGGTAAGTTACATTAATTGTTCCTCTAATACTAAATGTTGTTTTCTAATTTTTGAATTTGTAGCTTGGTTGCTTCTAAAAAAAAGTCAATAAAAAAATAATAGTCTTTCGAGAAAAGAATAAATTATTGTATTAAAAATTTATTTTTGTATTTATTTTTCTCGCCCAAACCTACGTAATTTTATATTGTCTATTAGAATAAAGTGTTAATTTTCTTGGTCGATTAGGCTCTGTCTTTGAAACATGTAATAAAAGGCTTTTTAATCTCTCTACGTGCATTGAATTGGAGGTCCTAAATAATAAATACATGCGATGTAAGTCTTTATTTTCTAAGCCTTTATTAAAAAAAATTATGTTATATTATTTAAAAACAAAAAAAATTTATATAACGTAGACTCTTTTAACTCCTAAATATTAGGACTTTATACATAGTTCAAATAAGAAATATTATTATAGTAAAATTTTAGTTGAATTAAAAGTCATAAATCTTTTCTTATTAAAATAAAATTTGTATGAAGACTTAATATTTAGGACTTTAAAATCATAATTTTCTTATTATTTAAGATTTTCCAAATATTTAGGATATAATTTTCCTTCTAGTATTAGGATATGCGCTTTGCACATGTACCCATATCGATTAGTATATAATTTTTAAAAATTACCATACTAAATAATATATTTGAATTATAAAATAAATATAATTATAATTTATTTAAAATAATATTGATCTCATTTAGTTAGTCCATGAGAATATGAAAATGTTCTTAGTTTTGTGATTTAATACTAAAAATAAATAACTAAAAAAAATACTTGTATCATGATTAAGCAGATAAGAAACTATATAAATTTATATAAGCATACATATTAATTAATATATAATTTTATTACGCATTTATACAAATATTATTAAATATTAAATATTAATAAAATAAATTCAGTTAGTATGTATTCAAATATTATTATTGACATAATTTTTTATTTATTTAAAATATTTTTTTATATAAAATATAAGTATTTTTATAAATATTTATTAATTTAGTATCAGTGTTTTGTCATATTAAATATTTAAATTTATATGTGGTGGGTCTGTTTAATTGTTTTTAGCGTGTTTTGAATAATATATGTAAGCAATTCATTATTGTAAAAATTAATTAATTTAGTAGTGCACTTGATTAATCTTCTCTTTTGGATTTTTTTAGCGTTTTAGTTTGAAATTATACAAATGATATGAAGTTTAGGCGTGGAAGGAATTAAAAAGCTACTGTTTGTCCTTTTGAAACATAAGTTCATAGAGTATTAAAATCACGCTACTGCAAATAAAATTGCAACACAATCTAATAAGGAAAGACTTATCAAATAAAATTCTAGTTCATTTTAAACTTTTAACTTTAGAAAAATTAGCATAATTGAATATTTATTCCAAGATATTAGGAGAGCAATTTAAATTACGATTTTATTTAGCGTCAAGTCGATTTTTTAAGGGTAAAAAAGGGAAATGACATTTCACTAAGGGGTTTCGTGCTTTTAATATGTGATGACCCGATAGGTCATGTTGATATTTATCCTCTATTTCCGTATTTTGAGACCTCGATTAGCTCCGTTTATCATTTTTCGATTTGCGTGCATAGGCCGCGTCTTATTCCGAAAGTCTTTATGTGAAAAAAAATTGAAGAAAATGTGAATTTTGCCTTTAGAATGACTTGAGTTGACTACGGTCAATATTTTGTGTAAGCGGACCTGGATCAGCATTTTGACGGTCCCGCTGGGTCTGTATCGTGATTTGGGACTTGGGCGTATGCCCGAAATTTAATTCGGAAGTTCCTAACTTGTTTTGACTCATTCTGCCGAAATCTAGCATTTTTGAAAGTTAGAAATTAGTAAGCTTGACCGAAAGTTGACTTCTTAGCTAACGGGTTCAGATTTTGATGTTAAAACTTGGAATAGTTCTGTATTGCTATTTGGAACTTTCCTGCAAAATTTGGTTCAATTTGGAATTGATTTGATATGATTCGGACGCTTAAACGTGATTCTAGTGTTCTTGAGTTTTACTTTGAAAGTTCATTCGTTTTGAGGATTGATTCGTAGGTGTAGATGTTATTTTGGTGATTTGATTGCGCGAGCAAGTCCGTGTGATGTTATTACACTTATGTGCATATTTGGTTTGAAGCCGGAAGAGCTCGGGTGAGTTTCGGATAGGCTACGGATTGATTTTGGACATTGGAGATAGCTGATGCCTTCTCCGTTGCTAGTGTGGGCTGCAGATCTCACATTTGCGAGGTCGCCTTTGCGAACAAGTGTTCGATTTGCGACCATGGGCTAGACTGGGTAGCCTCGCATTTGCGAGGAAAAAGTTCGCATTTGCGAATGAACAATGGTTGTTTTTGTGATGAAAGGATCGCATTTGCGACTCAGTGTGTTCCTAGACAACCTTCGCATTTGCGAAGGATTGGTCCACATTTGCGAAGGCTGGGATTTCGCATTTGTGAGCCAAATGTCGCATTTGCGACTCTTGGGGCTCTAAGATAGGGTTTGCATTTGTGACCCTTGTTTCGCAAATGCAGTATTCGCAATTGCGAACAAGACATCGCAACTGCGACATCCGCAACTGGGTAAAAGAGGGGGGGGATTTAGCTCATTTCTCACATTCTCTCAATCCTAAACACCCTAGAGCCAATTTTTCAAGAGACGTTTCTTCCTAAATTTATTAGTAAGTTACTTTGATCCATTTCTTTTCAATTACCCATTATATCCCCTTCCTGGATTTCGCATTATTGTCTGCTATGCTAGCCTATGATGAAGGCCTTTCATTTTGGCTCTGTAGGGCTACCCTATGGTATGGGCTGTTAAAGCTTATCTGGTTTTATTTATTTTAGAATTTTTTCTCGAATAAATCATGAATTTTCTAGATATTATTAAGGATCTCATCAAAAACTTACAGCAGCTTGCCAAACAAAGCCTAAGAGAAAAAAGAACAGTCTCTCTCCCATTAATCGGTACTAGTTGAAGTAATGAAAAAATCCCTTATTTGTTTGATGAGAAATGCGAAACAAAAAAGAAAAAGAAAAAGATCCCCCGTTGATTTCATGAGATTTTAATATCAAATTTAGGATTTTCATGGTAGAAATTAGGGATTTGGATAGAATTGGGAATTTTTATAAAGTTGAGATTTAGACCTTGGGTCGGATTTAAAAACAAATCACATAACCGGGCTCGTGGATGAATGGGTAATCGGATTTTGGTCCGAATCTCGATTTTGACCAAGCGGGCCTGGGGTTGACTTTTGTTGACTTTTTAAAAAATGATCTAAATTGAATCTCTTTCATTTGTAGGTAGTTTTCAAAGCTTATTTTGAATTATTTGGTCAATAATTAACTAGATTTGGTTGGTTTGGAGGCTTGTTCAAAAGGCAAGGCCGTGGTTGGTTGGTTGATTGCTTGAGTTGCAGAGTGAGGTAAGTGTTTGGGTCTAACCTTGATTTGAGGGAATTAGAGACCCTTGAACTTCATGTTATGTGCATTATGTGTGAAACAACGTATATGCGAGGTGACGAGTGTATATACGCCGTTATGTTACTTGCTTCCATGCTTTCGTTACTTTCATTGTATATCTTGTTACACGTCTTAATTGCTACACGCTTATTTGACTTTCATGCCATAATTGTACTTGTCATTTAGATATACTTGTATTAAATTGTCCGTCCCTTCCATAATTCCATGCTTAATTGCTACTTGTCTCTAATTGCTTTTTCTTGCATATCTAAATTGTCGTATGTCTTGCTTGTCTTATAGTTTCATAACATTTGTTGCCTTCAAATGTAGTTTCATTTGTATGAGTCGTTAAAGGGATAGATATCGTGAAGTTGGTAAAGTTGAGACAACCGAGTTATTCAAGGTTCTTTGATTATAATGTCATTCTCCATTACTTCGTACAATTACTCTCTTGATGTAGAACTTCTTGTAAATTTTGGTTGTTGAATTGCTATTGTTGATTGAAATTATTTGGGGAGCGGGTTGCACGCCGCAATGAAAATTTGAAAGGTAATGAATTGAAATGGCGGAATAAGGACGGATTATGATATTTATAGATGATGATATGGTGGGATCGGGTTGCGCGCCGCAACGGACTGTGTAAAGTTATATTTGTTTGTGACTGTTGGATTTGCCTCGGTATTTGAGATGAGTTTATATGACTTGTTATTCTGGACTCTCTAGTAGTTAGATTTTGAGTTCGTTATTATGAATTAATTGCTTTATTTCCATTCATGTCATTATTATTATTATTATTATTATTATTATTGCGTACAGATTATTGTAAGTGACCCGCCTTAACCTCGTCACTACTTCGTCGAGGTTAGGCTCGACACTTGTAGAGTACATGTGGTTAGTTGTACTCATACTACACTCTACACTTCTTGTGCAGATACCTGAGTTGGTCCCAACGGCGTTCAGTAGACTTGCTCGGATCCAGCTATCAGTGGAGACTTGAGGTATAGCTACGCGACATCCGCATCCCTGAAGTTCCTTTCTACTTCATTTTAGTTGTTTATTTTGATTCATAGAGTTATGTTTATTTCAGACCATTATCTGTAGTATTCTAGACGCTCATGTATTCGTGACACCAGTTCTGGGATTTGTATTTGGATTTCGTCACTTATTAGCTTATTGCCTTATTTCAGACTATTCAGTTTCATTATTATCATTTAATTTGGATATTGTTAAAAATGGTTAATAGATATAGCTAACGTTGGCTTGCCTATGGAGTTTTAGGAAAAATCTCAATTCTTTCTTTCTCTATCATGCGATTTCATTCTATCATTGATGATTGGACCATTCTATTCTTGTTCTCTCGTAGATGGGGAGAACACGCACAACATCAGCAGTCGGGCAGGAATTGGAGCCCCCTGTGGTCGCTACTATCAGGGGTAGAGGTCGAGGCCAAGGTCGAGGCAGAGGTAGAGCTCAGCCTAGAGCTCGAGCAGCAACACTCGCAATGTAGCCTTAGATTGATCATGAGGAGGAGGCCCCGGCTCAGACCGTACCCGTCAGACCAGCTCAGATCCCGGAGGGATTCAGAGCCACTCTAATGCTTCAGGCCGCTCTAGTCTACTTGGTGGGCCTTCAGACCGGCACAGTTTCGGTGGCACCAGCCGTCTCTCAGGTTGGGGGAGGAGCACAGACTTCCGCTACTCACACCCTGGAGTAGGTGACTCCCCTATATCAGACTCCAGCAACCCAGCCAGTTGGGGTAGTTCAGTAGGTTGTTATGGCACAGGCCGGGGATAGGCCCAATATGTCTTCTGAGGCCTTGTTGAGGCTGGATAAGTTTACCAAGCTCTTTCCTATTCATTTCAGCGGTGCACCTTTTAAGGAACCACGGGATTACCTAGACCGTTGCCACGAGGTGTTGCGGAACATGGGTATAGTTGAGACAAATGGGCTCGACTTTGTAGTGTTCCAGATGACCGGTTCTGCCAAGAGATGGTGGAGAGATTATATGTTGACCAGTTGGTTAACCTGCACCTACATCAGTTTGCACAGTTATTTATAGAGAAGTTCATTCCTTTCACTTTAAGAGAGGATTACCGCAGGCAGTTGAAGCATCTTCATCAGGGTAGCATAACTGTCACCCAGTATGAGACTCGATTTGTGGACCTAGCTCGCCATGCCATTGTTTTACTCCCTACTGAGAGGGAGAGTGAGGAGATTCATTAATGGACTCACCCTTAGTATCAGGCTACAGATGGCCAAGGATATTGGGGATGATATTTACTTCTAGAGGGCCGTATATATTGCTAGACGGATCGAGATGGTTCGTGGTCAGGATAGAGGGGTGACATCTGAGAAGAGGCATCATCATTTCAGTGGCTTTAGTGGTGCCTCATCTTGAGGCAGAGGTTCTTTTGGTAGAGTCCATCATCCTAGGCCGATTCAATCAGCTCTTTAGGTAGCCCACAATGCTTCAGGCGGTCGTGGTTCTTATGGGTCTCGTCCTGAGCAGCCAGCATTTAGTGCACATTCAGCTCCTATAAGTGCACCGCCGCTTCAGAGTTACTACAACGGCTATTCGGGTCGTCAGGGTCAGTCTTCGCTTCAGCAGCCTCAGTAGCCGAGATAGTGCTTTGAGTGTGGGGGCATAGGTCGCATCAAGAGGTATTGCCCTTGATTGTCGAGCAGCAGATCTCAGCAGGGTTCTCGTGCCATCATACGGGCATCGGTTGCTCCATCGCCTACACAACCAGCTAGAGGCGGGGGTCAGATCGTTAGAGGTAGATGTCAGGCCATTAGAGGTGGAGACCAGCCAGCTGGGGGTCGCCCGAGGGGCGAAGGTCAGAGTGGTGAGGCCTAGCCCCGTTTCTATGCATTCCTAGCTAGACCCGAGGCAGAGTTATCTGACGCCGTCAACATAGGTATTGTTCCGGCTTTCCATAGAGATGCTTCAGTTCTATTTGATCTGGGATCTACTTATTCCTACATGTCATCCTATTTTGCTTCATATTTGATTGTGCCTCGTGATTCTTTGAGTGCTTCTGTATATTCTACTTCTTGATATGGTGGACTTAGATGTTATCTTGTGTATGGATTGGCTGTCACCTTATCATGCTATATTTGGACTATCATACCAAGACAGTGACTTTATCCATGCCGGGATTGCCTCGATTAGAGTGGAAGGGGACTCCTGGCCATTCTACTAGCAATGTTACTTCTTATGTGAAGGCTCGACATATGGTCGAGAAGGGGTTTCTAGCATATTTGGCCTATGTTTGTGATTCGAGAGTGGAGGTTCCAACCATGGATTCAGTACCTGTTGTGCGTGATTTTCTAGAGGTGTTTCCCGTAGATATGTCGGGGATGCCACCCGACAGGGATATTATTTTTGTATTGACCTAGCTCCAGGCACTCATCCCATTTCTATTCCACCATACCGTATGGCGCCACCTGAATTGAAGGAACTGAAGGAGCAGTTGCAGGATTTGCTTGATAGGGGATTCATTAGACCTAGTGTCTCGCCTTGGGTGCGCCCGTGTTGTTCGTGAAGAAGAAGGATGGTTCGATGAGAATATGTGTCGCGCCACCTTTTTCTCGCGAAATCGGGTTTTGACTTGTGACAACTCTTTTAAACGAAGGGTGTTAAAAGAGAAGAGTCGCCACCTAACGGTTTTTAAGGTGCATTAAGGAACCTATTATGCAGATAACTCTGTTTGACTAGTCAACGTCACCAAAGATTGGGTAAGGGCTCAATTTACCTCAAAGAGAAGGTGTTAGGCACTCTTCGAGGTCCACAACTGTGGGTCCCGGCCGAACTTAACACTACGTGGATTATGTCATTTAGGCTAAGTGATCATATAACAAAGAAATATAGAAATTTAAGAGTTTTATTATAACACGTGGCAATTGGTACAGATCTTAATGACTACAATGATATAACTACGTTGGTCTATATTAAACGAATAACAAGTATGTAAAGGAAAAGGGGGGGGGGGGGTTCCTAAGTTTTTTAGAATAAAGGATCACCCCGAGCAACATAAATAATACTTCGCAACTCCCTTAACATAGGGGTTGCTCATATTAATCAGCGGGCAAGGACTATCATCTCATGCTACCCAATTACTATGTTAAAGTTGTTTACTTAAAGGCGCTCTAATTCAATTCTAAATCGTACGCTATGCGTGCACTACCCGTCCCATGCCTATGGTCCTGGAGGCTTTGGACCGCTACTTGGGTGGCTCGGGACTTACTTAGGTTGCTCAAAATGATAAAACTAGGCGACATTCAAAACAAATAGGACTTCACGTAAAGACAATTAAATGGCTCAAGTTAGCCTCCGCACATAAACAACAAATGCACGCGGGCAGATTAGGCAGCATACAGTTTCAGAGTTAAGACACATTAGAATCGTTAAGTCATATAAACATGGTTTCTAAGTGATTCTGATTTCCAGCATTATATATAAGCAGTGTTACAACTTTAGACTAAGGAATTCGCAAATTATAAATATCGCAAACCCTATAGGCGTGATCTCTAATTATTTGCGCAATGAGGCAGTACAAATGTTTTGAAACTCAGAATTAATAGCGTTGATTTTATAGACAGGCTTTCTAGGCGAGTGAGAGTATCCTATAGGCAGGGTTTTTGTCAGTCGGCATTCTAACTTGATTTTATAAACTTTATCCCCTATAGGCATGTCATCTAGGTAGGGCAGTATAATGAAAGCAACAGAAACAACTAATTAATTAGTTAAAATCCTATAGTCATGGTATCTAGATGAGCATCAGCAAAGGCATGTATTATTATCCTATAGGCATGCTGTCTAATAATTAAACAAGTAATTATAGGCGTTGATTCCTATAGACATGCTGTCTAATAGCGCACAATAGTAGACATGGAAACAGGTATAACATTTACTTAAACTAGCATACTTTGGATAGTATACATGTATTAGACAAGTTGAGTGGGGTGTGTGATTTCCTATAGGCATGATGTCTATCAGTGTACAAAAGCATGCTAAACAACAAATATAACACATAGGTCCTATAGGCATGCTTTTTACCCATTTGTGTGAGAATTAGAATACCATACCCCTTTTTACTAATTTCCTCCATCTGTACAGTTTTACAAATTATTACAGACCCAAGGTAAATGAATACAAGTGCAAATTTTACATATTAAAAGATTACAAGCCTAGTACACATAACAAGCCCAAAAGACTATAACCCAGTAATGTCTGGGCCTTCAGCAGGCTCGATCCTCACACGTAGAGCAAACCCAGATCCAAATACACCCTAAACCTCAGAGTATATCGACTATTCAACTCAAACTCACACGAGGATCCACACTGGGACCAAAGGGAAGACCTTCTTACCCAGCAATTGCAGATGAACAACGTAATCACACAAATTAACAAACTACGCATGACAACCAATTGAACAACTTTGAAGCCTACTAACAGCGGTTCTAGGACATAGATACAGAAACATATTGACAGGACTCACATAAGACATATTAGAACTTGCATTTTAGAAACAAATGGGCTTTGAACATGAAAAACTAGGAGAATCAGTAGAGCTCTTTAACATGGTGAATTTGACATAGAAAAACAACATAGGTTCATGATTGAGTAATTATTCAACATAGGGGAGGGTGTGGCATACCGAACGCAGTTACACATTAAGAAGGTTGAGAAAGGCAAGTTCATTGAGTTAACAAGACAAATACACACATACTAATTTCCCAGCAATCAGGGCATTAACCAAAATGGGTCAGAGACAGATTTTAGACAAGTGAGTCTTATTCGAAGCAGTTATTGTCAGAGGGATATGCAATTCCATATGAAGGTGACCGCAAGAAGCATGGCAATACTAATAACATGGCCTACTATAAACCTCAGCAATGCCTAACTCATGAGATCATGCAGCACTCAAAAGGGAGTGAGACAAGCAAGCATAACCATTTGCACCCAATTGCCTAGATAGCAAGGAGAACTAACATAGCAATTTTATCCTAGAATTCATCCTAAGCCAAACATGCAACAGAGCTTGAATGAAAACATGCTTCTGCTACTCAATATAGCCTCAGAGGTCTATCTTATTGGACAAAAGAACTTCACAAAGTCTAGAATACCAACATAGAAGTGCATGATATAGTAGATAACACACATTAGTCTAAAAAAAACTAAGAAAAGCTGGAATCCATTCTAATAATGAGAGTATCTCACATGTGCTGGAACCTAATGAATTCAACTAACAAAGAATATAGAATTGCAAGGGATCATAGAATGATATCATGGCAGTACAGTATCAGGGATTCACAAATAACAAAGAAACAGAATCATGCTTACAGAATTTAAACATCACTAACACACATAGATAAACAGAATAAAAATATTTAATATTGCAAGAGTTAAGGACACTAACCAGTAGCGAAATTAAACGAGCAAATTAATAAGGAGTTTAGAATACTGGTAGCAAGAACCCCATATCCTCGATGCTTCAGAGTTTCGAAGAGCCTTCGAAAGGGCTCCGAGTAGTGCTTGCACCGGAGGAGGTTAATAATATTATGGCCTTGGCTTTCAGACAGCCAAAGACCCAAGTGTTTCGGAAAATATTCAAGTGTCTCAGAAGAAGTGAACGAGTGAGAGAAGAGTATAGTAAGTGCAATAATAGTGAAAAGTTCCATTTTAGAGGGGAAATTGGGGAGGGGTTTATATAGTAGCATATTTAAACAAACAAACAAGGAAAATCATCAGTCAAACATAAGAAAGGAAAGAATATCACATGCAATCGAAAATCAGTAAGGAAAAAGGAAAATCTCAAACCCTAGTTGGGTCCAACGGCTTTGAATCGAACCAATAATGCAAGAATCATTCATTGTAGCATGTATATAGACGAAAGATCGTTCATATCATCACAAAATCAAGTTAAATTGGTCCCGTTCTTCAGAGTTAGTTCTTTCCAAAAATAGGGCAAGAACTAAGTAACACCATAGACACGCGTATAATATCCGAGTATCACAAAATAAGTAAGTAAATCATGGATTGATTCCATGTTTGGGTTGGAGTTGGAGAAGATTGGGGATATGGTGGCTAGAGTTTGTCAGAGGCGAGTGGAGAGATGAGAGAAAAAAGAGGTGGCTGGGCAGGGGAAATGGGTCTGTAGGGTTGTAACGACGCGGCCGGTCGTTTCATGAATTACCGCTTCGTTTCCCCCATTTCTGCTTCTTTATATGTTGTTCAGCTGTATTTCATCGCATTGTGTTGTTTAGTTTGGGTTCGGAGTGGTTTTGTATAGAAATGGGACACTTAGTCTCTTTAGTTGGCCTTTTAGTTGAAAAAGTCAACCGGAAGTTGACTTGTGAGTAAACGATCTCGGAATTTAGTTTTTATGATTCGGATAGCTTCGTGAGGTGATTTGGGACTTAGGAGCATGATCGGAATGTATTTTGGAGGTCCGGGGTAGATTTAGGCTTGAATTGGCGAAATTGGAATTTTGGCGTTTTCCGGTTGGTAGTAGAAATTTTGATATAGGGGTCAGAATGGAATTTCGGAATTTGGAGTAGGTCCGTTGTGTCGTTTGGGATGTGTGTGCAAAATTTCAGGTCATTCGGGCGAGGTTTGATAAACTTTTTGATCAAAAGCAGAATTTGAAAGTTTTGGAATTTTTTAGGTTTGAATCCGATGATGATTTGATGTTTAGATGTTGTTTTGAGTGTTCCGAAGGTTGGAATAAGTTTGAATGATGTTATGGGATGTGTTTGCATGTTTGGTTGAGGTCCCGAGGGCCTCGGGTGAGTTTCGGGTGGTTAAACGGATCAAATTCTTGTTTTGAAAGTTGCAGATTTTTCCTTCAGTTCTGTTGCAGAAGTTTCTTCTTCGCGATCGCGTGAGAAGGCTCGCGATCGCGTAGAGCAATTGTAGAGGCAGTCTAGGTTGTTCTTCGCGTTCGCGTACTTGGAGCTGCGATCGCGGGAGTTGTTCAGGCAAAGCATCGCGAACGCATGGGCTGAGTCGCGTTCGCGGGTTAGTGGACCAAAGCTGGGGCCACGCGTTTGTTCATTGCGAACGCGGTTAGTGGTTTGCGATCGCGTAGGTGTGAGGGGCAGAGCATCGGGTTCGCATGGAGAGGGACGTGTTCGCGTAGAGTTATTTCAGGAGCCAACAAAGTTGTTCTTCGCGATCGCGAGGTTATTTCCGCGATCGTGATTAAGGAATTTAAATCCCTGGGCAGAATGTTTAAATAGCCATCTTCGCGAATTTTAGGCCATTTCTCACCATTGTTGGCCGAGTTTGAAGCTTTTTGAGAGGGATTGAAGAGGGAAACGAAGGGAAACACTTGGAGGAAAGCTTTTTGAACTCAATACTCGATTCCATGGCATTATTTCACTAATTAAGCTTGAAATTTATGGAAAATAAGGGTTAAATTTGGGGAAACGGGGCTTTATATTGGAGAGTGTAAATTTTTGAGGGGCCATTTGGGGTTCGTTTTTGATGTTCTTGATATGTATAGACTCGTGGGAGGATAAGGATTCTAGTGATCTGATTTTTATCGAAATCCGAGACGCGAGCCCGAGGGTCGGGTTTGGCCAATTTCGGGATTTTTGAGTAAATTTTATTATTTTTGCATGGGCTTTGTTCCATTAGCCTATTTTGATGTTATCATTCTGATTTTGGATAGATTCGGGGCGAGTTGAGGCCGATTCCAGAGACAAAGGCATCGCGAGCTAGAGTTATGGACTAGATTGAGGTAAATAATGATTGTAAACGTTGTCCTGAGGGTATGAAACCCCGGATTTCACATCGTTGTGCTATTTTGAGGTGACGCACACGCTAGATGACGAGCGTGGGATCGTGCACTGTTGGGGATCGTGACTTGGTCCATTCCGTACAACTATTGAGTCGCGTATTTAATTTGAAATTGTTTGATATAATTATATTTTTGAAAGTATTACTATGTTTGGGGCTAAATGCCGTGTTTGGGGCCTTGTGCCGACTGTTTGGACCCTTAGGGGTTTTTTACTACTGTTTCCTCACTGTTTTGATGATATTTACACTCAGTCATGCTATACTTTGACTAATTTCGTAACTAGGATTTTATTTAATCCTTTTGATTTTATAAATGATATTTTGAGCCGAGTACCTGTTTTACTGTTAGCCCGAGGGGCTTGAGTGAGTTCTGGCTGAGTGAGGCCGAGGGCCTACGTTGTGAGGATATCATGGGATCGGGCTGCGCGCCGCAACGAGTTGTACCGATTGTGATATATGAGAGGCCGAGGGCCTGATTTATTATGCCACGAGATGGCTTGTGATAGCACTTGGGCTGTAGGAGCCCCTCCGGAGTCTGTACACCCCAGTGAGCGCGGGTACCCAGTGTGTGTGATGTGATATTGCCCGAGGGGCTATTGTTGTTTCATGTTGTTGCCCGAGGGGCTGATATAAGTGATTGTGAGGTAGCCCGAGGGGCTAGTTCTGTTGATATTATGCCCGAGGGGCGGTTTATGGTACTTGTTTTGCCCAAGGGGCTATTTACGTTTCTATCCTTTTACTCACTGTTTTCATCACTCGTTTGAAATATTGAAAGATGTTTTAAAAGGTTTTACTGAACTGAGTTGTCTTTTTACGAGTTTTATTGCTTTACTGCATTGTTCGGGACTTATACTATTTTTTGTAGCGTTATGACGTGGTTTACGTATTTTCTTACTGCTCAGGTGCCTTTACTTTTATTACTTACTGAGTTGGCGTACTCACATTACTCCCTGCACTTTGTGTGCAGATCCAGGAGTCTCGGGTCGCGATAGCGAGTGCTGATTAGCCTTCCAGCGGGTCTCCGGAGTTGACTAGGTAGTTGCTTGGCGTTTGTAGCCCAGTGCTTCTCCTTCCTATCTTATTTAGCTTTGTGTTAACATTTGTTCAGACTATGTTGTCCTTTCTTATTCCGAGACGAATTGTAGTTGCTCATGACTGGTGACACCCCGATGCCGCGCTGTGCTATGTTTCCGCATTGTCTATTTTGACTTATATTATGGAATTTTTAACTAATTAATGACTTTAAATAACTTATTATAATTTCTGGTTGGTTTGGGATTTGTGTCGGCTGGCCTAGTTTCGCGATAGGTGCCATCACGACCGGGTCCGTTTTGGGGTCGTGACAAGGGTTTGGGTTGTGGGATATAAGAGGAAGTGGGGTTTTATTATGGGTCGTTGAGCATCTGAGATCAACGGATCGAAGGGAGATGGGGCAGGTTAAGAGAACGGGTCGTCTGTTTGGCCTGGGGCAGACTGAGCTAAGGTCTTGGTAGTTTTGGGCCACTAAAGTGATCCAAAATTGGTATAATTTGGGTTATACTTTAAATACAAACTTGTTTAAATAATATTAACTTATAATAAATAATAAAATATTTCTTATGCACTAAAATGATTGAAAAATAATAACTTAACATTATAAAAATGCTATTTTGGCACAAATAATGTAAATAAAACGCAATTATGCATGAACATAGGCTATTATTGCAAAATTACGTAGATAGCTAAAAATACAAATGTAATTATATGAAATGGTGTAAAAGTGTTTCAAAACATGTATGTGGGTGTAAAATAACAAATTTGGATGATTAGGTCATCACAAATAATTTAAAGGGATAATTAATCGGTATTTAAGTAATTTAAATGCCAAAAAAATAATTTTAAAGCTCTAAAAATCATGAAAAAATTATAAAATATTAGTATAAATCCTTTGAATTAAGTAATGATGCAAAATAACATTTCGAAAGTATATATACTTATTTGAAAAAATATAAGGGCAAAACTATCAACAATTGCCCCTCTTTACCCGGGAATGATGAAAGAGTTGTCGCGTAAAGAAATGATGACCAATTTTGGTCGAATTGAGTGGGGAATGATGTGATTTTAAAAATGGGGGCCGAACCCTGGTTCCTGGGTTGCCTACAAATCCCTGGTGTTACGGGAATTAGGTCGTGTATAGTTCTGGATCCAAAGACGAACGAAACCAATGGAGTTGTTATGGGAGTGGTTGTATGTTTCAAAATGTGAATATTATTGTAAGTAACGGGTGAATTTATGTGGAGTCATGAATGCAAACTTTGGACGTTATGGGTATATGAGGCAGATATTCGAACGGCAAAATGTAGCCAATTACTGATAGTCAGTTACATTTGAGATAGTCAAAGGATGTGAACGTTGTGAACAGAAACCGGAGCGAAGATTGCTCCCGTTTGTCGAACGGTTACCTCCTTAATTACCTGTAAAACTTAAAACATAGTGCATGCGAATGTATATAGGTTATTGCGACAAATTAAACATGATGCAGATTCCCTTCGGGCCATGAGGGTTATCTCTAGACGCTGAGGATGATGTCCTTAGACCATGACGTCCTGGGCCATGAAGCGTATGATAAGGGATTCGCAAGCCATGAAATGGTGTCCTCGGGCCATGAGGATGATGCCTTTGGACTATGATGCCTTTGAATAATGATGTGCAGTTTCGAGAAATCCTCAGGCCATGGAATAGTGTCTCCCGGCTATGAGGATGGTGCCTTCGGACTATGACGCCTTCGGACAAATTGGCGATATTTCAGCCTATGAAATGTAAAGATATGATACTTAATCATATGAGAGGACGAGACAAGACAAGGCTTAGTCTTGTATGAGATGAGGGTAGTGCTTAGCCCTATGCGAATAAAGGGGATAGTGCTCGGCCTTATGTAATGTGGTGGAGAAAGTGTTTTAGTCTTATGCAAAGAAGGGGAGAGAGTGCTTAGCCTCATGCAAAGAAAAGGTAGTGCTTAGCCTCACACAAGGAAAGGCGATGCTTAGCCTTATGCAATTACGGAGGCAATGGTTAGCCTTAAGCAAGAAATGGAGACAATGCTTAGTCTCATACAAGGAAAGGCAGTGCTTAGCCTAGTGTGGTGGAGAAAGTGTTTTAGTCTTATGCAAAGAAGGGGAGAGAGTGCTTAGCCTCATGCAAAGAAAAGGTAGTGCTTAGCCTCATACAAGGAAAGGCGGTGCTTAGCCTTATGCAATTACGGAGGCAATGCTTAGCCTTAGGCAAGAAATGGAGACAATGCTTAGTCTCATGCAAGGAAAGGCAGTGCTTAGCCTTATACTATTACGGAGACAATGCTTAGCCTCATGTAGGAAAAGGCAGTGCTTAGCTTTATGCAATTACGGAGGCAATACTTAGCCTCATGCAGAAAAAGGCAGTGCTTAGCTTTATGCAATTATGGAGGCAATGCTTAGCCTCATGCAGGAAAAGGCAGTGCTTAGCCTTATGCAATTACGGAGGCAATGCTTAGCCTCATGCAGGAAAAGGCATTGCTTAGCCTTATGCAATTACGGAGGCAATGCTTAGCCTCATGCAAGGGATGGAGACAATGCTTAGTCTCATGCAAGAAAAGGCAGTGCTTAGCCTTATGCATTTATGGGGGCAATGCTTAGCCTCATGCAAGGGATGGAGACAATGTTTAGTCTCATGCAAGAAAAGGCAGTGCTTAGCCTTATGCTATTACAGAGGTAATGCTTAGCCTCATGCAGGAAAAGGCAGCCTCATGTAGGAAAAGGCAGTGCTTAGCCTTATGCAATTACAGAGGCAATGCTTAGCCTCATGCAAGGGATGGAGACAATGCTTAGTCTCATGCAAGAAAAGGCAGTGCTTAGCCTTATGCAATTACGGAGGCAATGCTTAGCCTCATGTAAGGGATGGAGACAACGCTTAGTCTCATGCAAGAAAAGGCAGTTCTTAGCCTCATGCAATTACGGAGGCAATGCTTAGCCTCATGCAAGGGATGGAGACAACGCTTAGTGTCATGCAAGAAAAGGCAGTGCTTAGCCTTATGCAATTACGGAGGCAATGCTTAGCCTCATGCAAGGGATGGAGACAATGCTTAGTCTCATGCAAGAAAAGGCAGTGCGTGGCCTTATGCAATTACGGAGGCAATGCATAGCCTCATTCGAGAAAAGCAAAGAATAGATATGAGAGAGTATCTTAGCTTGATGTGTTGCGTTTGGCAACTTGTCACATGAAGATAGTGATTTTGCTGCGTATATATTTGCGAATATTCCTGTTGTGTTCATTGTGCCTGCATTCAAAGAAAAGTTGTGAGTTTTGGAGGGGGAAGGTTGGTTCGTGCTCTTGACTCCCTGCCTTGCCTTTACTCCTGTTTTGAGATCATGCTTGAGTCACCCTAGGTAACATCTGGCTGTCACAGAAATAAAATTTTCGAAAAACATGTATGCATTTGAAAAATTATTTATAGAAATATAGTTGTTTTTTGAAATATATGATACTGCGTGAGATCAAATAATTTTGATGAACCGGTGACTGTGACGTATTTTAGAGATTTTACAACCTCCTTGCCTTAGA
Organism: Nicotiana attenuata; assembly: GCF_001879085.1. Classification (NCBI taxonomy): domain Eukaryota; kingdom Viridiplantae; phylum Streptophyta; class Magnoliopsida; order Solanales; family Solanaceae; genus Nicotiana; species Nicotiana attenuata. The sequence goes on along the minus strand of NW_017670248.1, from coordinate 178,058 downwards.
ATTTTGAGGGTCCTACTCAAAATTTTGCCCTAGGTTAATTGTATACTTCTGACAACACGTTCCTTGGTTGTTCTATACACGACGAAGTCGGCTGAACTTGCGATCTTGCCCCAGTTTCTGATCATGGAGAAATGAAGATTTCATTAAGATGTGACCGAACCCACAGGGCTGCCTACGTATCCCCTCTTAAATGGGAATCAAGTCAAGCGTAGTTCAGTTACATCAATTGGAAAATACAAAAAGTCTTAAACATAGTATCTCTTGACTGCGTCTGAATTGATAGGTTTTGGCCAAATCTCTCCGTCCATTTCTACAAGTATAAGTGCTCCTCCTGTTAGTACTCGATGAACGATGTACAGACCTTGCCAGTTGGGTGAGAACTTCCCATTGGCTTCATCCTGATGTGGGAAGATTCGCTTTAGCACCAATTGCCCTGGTGTGAATTGCCTTGGCCAGACATTTTTGTTGAAAGCTCTTGCCATTCTGTTCTGGTAGAGTTGACCGTGACATACCGCATTCATTCTCTTCCCATCAATGAGAGCTAGTTGATCGTAGCGGCTCTGTACCCATTTTGCATCGTTGAGCTCAGCTTCTTGTATGATTCTTAGAGAAGGGATTTATACTTCGACAGGAATAACTGCTTCAGTACCATAAACCAATAGGTCGGGAGTTGCCCGAGTTGATGTGCGAACTGTGGTACGATATCCGAGCAGAGCAAATGGCAGCTTCTCATGCCATTGTTTGTAATTATCTACCATTTTCCTCAATATTTTCTTGATGTTTTTGTTAGCGGCTTCTACGGCTCCGTTCATTTGCGGCATGTATGCTATGGAGTTCATATGCTTGATCTTGAAGGTTTCACACATAGCCTTCATCAGATTACTGTTGAGATTGGCGGCGTTGTCAGTGATGATTGACTCTGGTACTCCAAACCGACAAACAATGTTGTCCCGAACAAAATCTGCTATGACCTTCTTAGTTACAGCTTTATAAGATGCGGCTTCAACCCATTTTGTAAAGTAGTCTATGGCTACTAGAATGAATCTATGCCCATTTGAAGTAGCGGGTTGATCGAGACGATGACATCCATAACCCAAGCCGAGAAAGGCCAGGGCGAACTTGTTGCGTTGAGTTCATTGGGTGGTACTCGTATCATGTCAGCATGTATCTGGCATTGGTGGCACTTCTGAACATACTTGATGACGTCTGTTTCCATAGTCATCCAGAAATACCCCGCTCTTAGTATCTTCTTGGCTATGGTGAACCCATTCATGTGCGGTCCGCAGGTTCCGGCATGTATTTCCTCGAGCAATCTGGATGCCTCCTTGGCGTCGACACACTGTAATAATCCCAGGTCTGGAGTCCTTCTATTCAGAATTCCTCCACTTTGAAAGAAATGGTTGGCTAACCTTCAAAGCGTGCGCTTCTAAGTATGGGTAGCGTGCTCTGGATATTCTCCCTTTCCCAAGTATTCCTTGATATCGTGGAACCATGGATTTCCATCAATCTCTTCTTTAACATGAGCACAATAAGCTGGCTGCTTATGAATTCCTATTGGGATATGATCGATGAAATTCTTGTCTGGGTGTTGTATCATGGAGGATAAAGTGGCTAACGTATCTGCAAACTCATTCTGATTTCTTGGAACATATTTGAACTCTATCTTTGCGAACCTCTTGATCAGTTCTTGTACACAGTGCAAATATGGCAATATTTTAGTATTCTTCATGGCCCATTCTCCTAGAACCTGGTGCACCAAAAGATCGGAATCTCCGATTACCAGCAACTCTTGAACATTCATGTCAATGGCCAACCTAAGTCCCAAGATGTAAGCCTCATATTCTGCCATATTGTTGGTGCATGGAAACCTGAGTTTTGCGAAAACCGGGTAGTGTTGACCGGTCTCTGATACTAAGACGACACCAATACCTACTCATTTGAAGTTTGCTGCTCTGTTGAAGAATATTCTCCAACCATCATATGCCTCAGTGATATCTTCTCCTACAAATGATACCTCCTTATCGGTAAAATACATTTTCAATGTTTCTTATTCTCCGTCCACGGGATTTTCCGCTAGATGATCTGCTAATGATTTCCCTTTGACCGCCTTCTGAGTTATATAGACGATGTCAAACTCGCTTAATAATATTTGCCACTTCGCTAACTTACCCGTAGGCATGGGTTTCTGAAAGATGTATTTTAGCGTATCTATCCTTGATATGAGATATGTAGTGTATGCACAGAAATAATGACTCAACTTCTAAGCTATCCACGTCACACAGCAGGTGCATTCCAACAAAGAGTACCGGGCTTCGTAAGGCGTGAATTGCTTGCTCAGATAATATATCGCATGCTCCTTTCTTCCAGTTTCATCATGTTGTCCCAGACCAAAACCAAAAGCTCTGTCCAATACAAATAAAGCAGCAGAGGCCTTCCTGGTTATGGTGGTACCAGAACAGACGGTTTAGATAAATGCTCCTTTTGATTTTGTCGAAGGCTTTCTAGCATTCTTCAGTCCAGCCTATTGCAGCATCTTTCCTCAACATCCTAAAGATCGGCTCACATATACGGTTGATTGTGCTATGAAGCGGTTGATGTAATTGAGACACCCTAAAAAGCTCATCACATCTTTCTTATTCTTTGGAGGTGGCAAGTCTTGGATTGCTTTGACTTTTGATAGGTCTAACTCAATCCCTCGGTGACTGACGATGAATCCTAACAATTTTCCAGCAGAGACTTCGAAGGCACACTTTGCAGGATTCAATTTCAGATTGTACCTTCGAAGCCGATCGAAGAATTTCTTTAGGTCTGCTATGTGATCTGTACTCCTTTTAGATTTGATGATAACGTCATCCACGTACACCTCTATTTCCTTGTGTATCATGTCGTGAAAAATGGTTGTCATGGCTCTCATGTAGGTGGCTCCAGTGTTCTTCAGACCAATCGACATCATTTTGTAACAGTATATTCCCTACGGTCCTCTTCATCCATCCAGATCTGATGGTATCCTGTGAAGCAATCCACAAAGGATTGGAGTTCATGCTTGGCACAGTTGTCAATCAGTATGTGTATATTGGGCAACGGGAAATTGTCTTTGAGACTCGCTCTGTTTAGATATCGGTAATCAACACATACTATGACTTTCCCATCTTTCTTCAGAACATGCACAATGTTGGCATACCAAGGCGGGTATTCGACCATTCTAAGAACCTTGGCTTTGATTTGCTTAGTGACCTCCTCTATTATCTTCAAACTCATATCCGACTTGAACTTTCTGAGCTTCTGCTTTACCAATGGACATGTGGGATTAGTGGGTAGCTTGTGAGCCACTATGGATGTGCTCAAACCAGTCATATCATCGTAGGACCATGCAAATATATCTTCATACTCTTTTAGGAATCTAATGTACTCTTCTTTCTCAGACGGTGATAGGTGACTGCTTATGTGTGTTTCCTTGATCGTTTCGGAATCCCCTAAGTTAACTGCCTTAGTTTCGTCCAATTAGACTTTGGTTTGTTTTCAAAATTTTCCACTTCTCTGACGATTTCCTTAGGTATTATATAATCTTCCAAATCCTATGAATCACTATACTTATGTTGCGTTGTCTCATTACATGTCACAGTCGTAGGTTCATCAGGATAGGTAATAATAATACTGTAAAGACAATGTAAAGAATAATAATAAATATGAAAAGCATTAATGCATTAGTAAAATATTAAAAACGTCAAAAAGTGCGGCTCGATGACTCGAGCAATTATTTCAAACAAAATACTGAAAATGTCTCAAATGCTAAAAACTATTTTTTAAAAGTAAGTCATGCTAATTTGCCAGGTTACCCAGGAACTCGACGGGCCCGGGATGGTGCAGCAGTCCAGTTCTTAAGAACAACTCCTTTCTCCACGGTCTGAACGTTAAGGTCTTCCTCCTCCTTCTCTTCAACTATTGCACTGCAGTCCATGTCTTCTTCATCTAGGAACAACTTCCTCATACCAGTGAAGACTTCATCTTCCTCAGATCCCCACATCATGCCAGCTTGATGGAATGTTTGGTCCAGAGGTGGTACCGGTTGCTCTAGTGGATAATAAGGACCACGCCATGGTGGCGACCAATCCTGGTATTCTTTCAAAGTGTATTCATATCCGAGTCTGAAAGTCGTGCCATGACGCTGCGGTTGTACGGGTTTGGTGATCCCTTGAAGGTTTTTGCCGAGACCTCTGCCAGGTTCATACCCTGTCCATAGCAGTATGCTTTCTATCTTGTTGCTCCATCATTGGTCTTTTTCAATTGTGTTGACTCGCTTAAAGTGATGGTATGTTTCTCCACCCAGCTTCTTCCTGTTTTCAGCGACTGGAACGGTCTGATTAGTGTAGATAGGGTTACTTCCATCTCCATGAATAATCACCTCCTGATGATTCTATTCAAATTTCACAGCCTGATGCAGGGTTGAAGCCACTACTCCGGCAGCATGTATCCATGGTCGTCCCAACGATAGGTTGTAAGTAGCAGATATATCCAGCACTTGGAACTTGACATCAAACCAGGTAGGGCCCATCTGTAGGTTGAGGTTGATTTCTCCGATGGTGGCTCTTTGAGATCCATCAAACGCCTTCACATTCATGCTTCCCATCCGTATCTCGTGCATGCCTTTACCTAATCTCTTCGGAGTAGTCAGTGGGCATATGTTGAGACTTGAACCCCCATCTATCAGGACCCCGGCGATGAACTTATTCTCAAATTGCACTGTGTAGTGCCCTGTTGTGACTTAGTCCTTCTGGTGGTAATTCATACTCATGAAAGGTGATTTTGTGGCTCTCCAATACCTGCCGACCATAGTAGCCATCTCCCCACTAGTGATGTTGGTGGTTACATAAGCTTCACTCAGCACTTTCATCAAAACATTATTGTGTCTGTTGGAGTTTTGCAGCAGTGACAAGATGGATATCTGACCGGGAGTCTTGCTCAAGTGGTCAACAACAAAGTATTCTCTTGCTTGTACCTTTCTCCAAATATCATCAGTGCCAGTCTCGACAACAGGCGGCTTAGATGCTGCTTCCTTGCTTGTTCCTCCCAGGTTCTCGGGTGTATAAACTATGCCAGTTCTAGTAATACCTTGAGCCACACTTGTTTCCTCTATTATGATTTTCCCTTTATCCTTTCTTCCGCAACATAATCCTATGGGATGGCATCAGACTTGTAAGATGGCGTGGGAGCTACCATCACAGTGAAGGGTGTAGTTACCTCGACCTCAAACGGTGCTTGGGTTTGTACCACAACTGGTGTGAGTGACCGGGGATTTAGGATCATCTCCCTCTTGAATGAGTTCGATTGACCCCCACAGATCCCATTCCTCGTCAGTCTCTATCACATTCACTCCCTCACTTCTATGATTCGGGAGAGGGTTGTTACAAACATTTGGTGCAGCTTCCTTTGCTTGTATGACTTTAGGTTGATTAGTGTCCGGATCTGGTCTTTCAGTATGCGACACTCAATAATGGAATGGCCCTTCATGGCTGAATGATAGGCACATATTTTGTTGGGGTTAACCCACTGGGAAGAATTCTCCATTGCAACGGCAGGAATGAGAGTGACATAACCAGCATCCTTCAGTCTCTCGGTCTATGGGTTCAGCAATTGGGGTGTATTGTCTAGGTGGTCTGTGATCGAAGTTTGGTCGTGGTTTTTGGTAGTTTTGGCGAGCGGGTGGTGGTGATTGGTAACATGCGGGTTGAGTATTATAGGCGTGGTAGGTGGTAATAGGTTGTTGGTATCTGGGGGTGAAGGTTGGTATGTGGGTGGAGGTGATTGGTATGTAGGTGGAGTTGTTTGGTATGTGAGAGGAGACTTAGGACCTTAGGCTACCATCACGGTACCTACTTCTTTCTTCTTCGAAATACCTCGCGATTGCAGGGCTTTATTTATGGCCTGTAATGCCTCGAAATTGGTCACCATCCCATTCTTGATCCCTTCTTCTATTCTTTCTCTTAGCTTGATGATGTCGGAGAATTTGTGATTTTCAATAACCATCAACCTTTCATAATACTGTAGGTCTTGAGCTCTGACGAAAAACTTATTCATTTGTTCTTCTTCAAGTGCTGGCCTTACTTTTGCAACTTCAGATCTCCACCGAGTAGCATACTCGCGGAAGGTTTCTGTCAGCTTCTTCTCGAGATTTTGAATATAGAAAATGTCTGGTGCGTTTTCTGTGTTAAACCTAAATCTGTCCATAAAGTCTGATGTCATACCCAACTAACCCACTTCTTCGGGTTCTGACTGATATACCAAGACAACGCATCTCCTATGAGGCTTTGCATGAACAGTTTCATGCGGATTTGTTCGTTTTTGCCTACTCCTACAAGTTTGTCACAATATGTCCTCAGATGCACTTTCGGATCACTAGTTCCATTGAACATTTCGAACTCTGGAGGTTTGTAGTCCTCCGACAATTCCACATCTGGATGAATGCACAAGTCCTCATAGTTTATACCTTCAATGCCTTTACCACCTTCGACACTTTGTACCCTGCCAGTGAGCTTCTTGAGTTCCTCCGACATGTTCTTAATGAGCAGGTCTTTCTCGATTGTTTCAGGTATGTATAGGGTTTGTTGCGGGGTGTGGGGTAATGTTTCCAAATATATGGGATTGCTTTGATGAACTCCGAGAATCTGGGCATAAGGGTGGTCATTGGTTGAGTTTTTGGGATCAGGAGTAGGTTGTGGTGCATTCTGGGGAGTGTGATAAGTGGTGGTTTGTGGATATTGAGTTGGATGATGGTGGTGGTGTTGAGGAGTAGGTACTGGTGGAGGGTTAAGGTTTTGAGGAGGTGTGGGGTACTGGTGTGGTGCAAGAGGATTTGGTGGTGGGTTTTGGTTTTGTGTGTTTTGTGGTGGTGTTTGGTTCTAGGTAGTCGGTTTTTGCTGGTTAATATCAGGTACATTGAGGGTGAGAGAAAGGTTTGCCAAATTTTGGGCCTGCTCAAGTTCTCCTTGTAGTTCCAGGATTTTCAGTTCTAGATGTAAGACCAGTTCATTCTACGCCGGAGTACTTCGACCATCTTAAGTGTCGACGTTTTCTGCCATGGTAGCATTGTCTTTCCTGATACCACTTAAATCATCCATTTCCCTTTCCTTTGCTTTTTCCTTTAGGATCGCTTGGTAGAGGAGGAGGCGGAGGACCTCTGAATCTAGTGTGATATGCTGACGATGTCAGTATGCACGAACCAACCTTGGGGAATGGGAATAAACAAAAGAAAGAAAAAGCAAAAGGTAACCAAGTTAGTAAGGGATATTGAAAGAATACTTGTAGTATTAAACATGTTTCGCAAAGTCATGCAATTATCGCGTCCTAATTTGGGGGACCTCGTTGTGCCCGAGGTAGGCTTAAGCGACACATAGACTTGGGGAAAATCGATGCCAATAATTGCGTCATTTTTTTAATGCAAAAATGAGTCAAACCCTTACTAAACCGACAATAATAATAAAGTTACTAGTGGCATTTAGCCTTATTACAATCAAAATCTAAAACTAAGCTAGAAAACAGTAAAGAACATCATTTCCTAATCTACTTGGTCCCTGAAGGACCTTCTCAGGTGCCCCAAATTGCGCATGTCCACTAATAAGTAAGCCTTTGCTAGATGTCCTCCTTCACTACCATCCGTGTTTTGACAATCTGAGAGCCTCTTTCTTATCTTTCCCTCAAGCTCCATCAATCCATGTTCCAAGTATTCCAATCTCTCTGTTGACTCAGTGGCGATTTCCCTCCATTCTTTTATTGCCTCTATGTTCACTTTGTGTTGTTCCAGATGTCTAGCTTCGGAGTCGAAAACCTTCTTGCGTTACCTTCTATACTTAACCTGTGCTTTAGCAGCATCATCTATGATCCTGTCTTTCAGATTGACTCCTGGCTTGGCGTCTCCCGCTATATCGTCCACCAACCAGGATGGATAAAAGTACACATGACCGGCATGATACCTATTTGGCTCAATGGTTTCTTTTTCCACAATGATCTTCTGGTTACACATATGTTGTGCCTCGAACTTGAATGGAATAACGTCCCCTTTGAAATATGCCTTGTACTGGGCCATGTTGGAAACTCGAGATATGACATGTTTTCTTCCCGCTTGTCTCATTACCCTTATAGGAGCATAAGGGTAGATGCCTCGCAACCCGATCAGTACCAAATGAGTAGTTTCTCTTGACCTGATGATGAACTCATTGCTAGGAAACCATTCAAACATCTAATGTGCCTGTTCGTCTGTCGGATTGCTGAAGAAACGCACCCAACTTATAGCATTTCCGGGCTGTGCAAACCTGTCTGGGATAAACGTCATTTTTTTTGGATGGTGGTAGGCTATGTAGTCATTCAACGGCTGTCGCAGAAGCTCTTTACAATATTCTCCCCTCTGAAAGTGTTCCAATATCCAGACTTGTAGTAACGGATTACAACCTTCAAAGTGTCCGAATCCCTGCTTGCACCGATCTAAAGCGCGGTACATTTCAGCTAAGATCATGGGGATGATGGTATAAGTTAGTCCCTCGATGCCTTCCACCAAAGTCTTGGCGACCATGGCTAAGCGAGTATGAATCCTTCCTCCTTTCATTGGAAATATTAACAACCCCAAGAAGCAGACGATGAACACATAAACCTGGAGATGTGTCCAACCCAGGGAAGTAACGACGAGTTCCTCATGATGAAGACGATAAGACTTACTATGACCATAACGTTCATAAAGAAAACCAAAAGGGATGTATGATTTCTTTAAACAGAGCAATTTATCATTTTTCTTAAAGCCCAGCATCTTCAAAAAATCGTGAGGGGTGCGATTCTTGGGTACTATTAATCCCGGACTTTCCCATGGTAACTTAGAAAAGCCTCCTATTTCTTCTAGGATAGGGGTCATTCCTATGTCACCAAATCGGAAAACAACTCTTTTCTCGTCCTAGAATATGGTAGCGGCCTCAATCAATGCCCTATTTGGTCGGATGTTAAGCAAGGATGGCAGGTCACCAAGTACCCTTCTCACATGATTCTTGTCGCAAGGTGCAAGGTCTTTCCACCAGTCAAGTAGCAAAGGTGGGATGTTTTGGACCATGCCGAACCTAGGGACTCCGTGCTTCATTTTCTGCACACAAACAAAGTTTAGCCCTTTCCCCCACCCGATTAGACTACTTACGCAATAATGATAAACACATTGGCACATTTTCTCCAAGTAATGCACATAACATGATGGTGTCCACTGGGATTGTGGAAATCCCGTCGGACTTTGGACAAGGTTTATCTTAGCAGGCTATCACGTTAATAACGTTTTAACCCGTACTAGGTTTAACATGATGCATGTACATTTCAAGTTGGAGTAAGATTTCTAGAATGGTCTAGACTAGTACTCTCAAGTGGACAACTTGAGAGGGAAAGGCACGGGACTGTCGACTGCACCGCTGATCGACTAGTCTACCGCAAATAAGCCTTTCCGATTTAAAAAAAGGGTAATTTTGGAAGAGCGCGGACATTCATCAAACGCCACTATGTTGATAATTGGCACGAGTGGAGTATGATGTGGAACATGCTTTATGCATAGATAATAACACTTTGCCAAGTATTTGCATGATAAAATATGTAAAAGCAATAAATAAGATAGCAAAAGTAGTTATGGGAAGAATAGAAAAGAAAGACAAAAAGAAGAAGTCAGTTTAGTTCATGGAATATATGCAGGATGTAATAAAGCAATTTTGACAAGTTGAAGAGCGGGCATAGCAAATAAAGGTAAATAGGGGAAAGGATATGTATGTCATAGCAGGTTTAAACAAATAAAGGTGAGTATGGAAGGGATGCGCATGTCATAGCAGGTTTAATCAAATAAAGATGAAGAAGGGAAATGATGTACATGTAACAAAGAAGGTAATCCACATAAGCCAAGTTCATTATGGTAAGATCCTAAGCGTAAATCCCCAGCAGAGTCGCCATGCTGTCGTGCCCCTTTTTTCTCGCGAAATCGGGTTTCGCGTGTGACAACTCTTTTAAACGAAGGGTGTTAAAAGAGAAGATTCCCCGACTAATGGTTTTTAAGGTGCGTTAGGGCACCTATTGTGCAGATAAATCTGTTTGACTAGTCAACGTCACCAAAGATCGTGTAAGGGCTCAAATTATCTCAAAGAGAAGGTGTTAGGCACTCTTCGAGGTCCACAACTGCGGGTCCCGGCCGAACTTACACTACGTGGATTATGTCATTTAGGCGAAGAGTTTTATTATAACACATGGGAATTGGTACAAATCTTAATGACTACAATAATATAACTATGTTGGTCTATATTAAACGAATAACAAGTATGTAAAGGAAAAGGGGGGATGCAGGGTCGGATTTGTGTGCCAAATATAGATGGGCTTCGTGAGTTGATTCTTGAGGAGGCCCACAGTTTGCGGTATTCCATTCATTCGGGTGCCTCCAAGATGTACCAGGATTTGAGGCAGCACTATTGGTGGAAAAGGATGAACAAGGATATAGTTGCATATGTAGCTTGGTGTTTGAACTGTCAGCAAGTAAAGTACGAGCTTCATAGGCCTGGTGGTTTGCTTCAGAGGCTTAAGATTCCTGAGTGGAAGTGGGAGCGTATTACCATGGATTTTGTTGTTGAGCTCCCACGGACTCAGAAGAACTTCGACACGGTATGGGTCATCGTGGACAAGTTTACCTAGTCGACGCATTTCATTCTAGTAGCAGTTACCTATTCTTCAAAGCGGTTGGCTGAGATCAATATTCGCGAGATTGTTCGTCTGCATAGTGTGCTAGTGTCCATTATTTCTGATCTGGGCACGCAGTTCACATCACAATTCTGGAGGGTCGTACAACATGAGTTAGTTACATGGGTTGAATTGAGTACAACATTTTACCCCTAGACGGATGGATAGTTTGAGCGCACCATTCAGATATTGGAGGATATGCTTCACGCTTGCGTTATGGATTTCGGGGGTTCTTGGGATCAGTTCTTGCCGCTTGCGGATTTTGCATACAATAACAGCTACCAATCGAGTATTCACATGGCTCCCTATGAGGCATTATACGGGAGACAATGTCGATCGCCAGTTGGTTGGTTTAAGCTGGGAGAGGCTCAGTTATTGGGTACCGATTTGGTTTAGGATGCCTTGGAAAAGGTCAAGATGATTCAGGATCGACTTCGCACAGCTCGGTCTAGGCAGAAGAATTATGTCGATTGGAGAGTTCGTGTTGTTGCATTCATGGTTGGAGAGAGGGTACTGCTCCGGGTTTCTCCCATGAAGAGTGTGATGAGGATCGGAAAGAAGGGCAAGTTGAGCCCTAGGTATATCAGACCTTTTGAGATTCTTGAGAGAGTGGGTGAGGTGGCCTACATGCTTGCATTGCCACCTAGTTTATCAGCAGTCCATCCGGCGTTCCATGTGTCCATGCTCCGAAAGTATCACGGTGATCCGTCTTATGTATTAGATTTCAGCTCAGTTCAATTGGACAAGGATTTGACTTACGAGGAGAAGCCAATGGCCAATCAGGTCTAAGAGTTATCCTTCAGTTCGAGTGCAGTGGAGAGGTCAGTCGATCGTGGCAGCTACGTAGGAGTCCGAGTCTGATATGCAAAGTGGATACCAATACCTTTTAACCAGTCCAAGTACTTTTCTATGTCCGTTCGAGGATGAACGTTTGTTTTAGAGGTGGAGAATGTGATGACCTGCTAGGTAATTTTTTTTAGATTTAGCCTCTATTTTCATATTTCGAGACCTCGATTAGCTTCGTTTAGCGCTTCTCGATTTACGTGTGCAGTCTGTCTTATTCTGGTAAGTCTTTATGTGAAAAATTGAAGAAAATGTGATTTTTGCCTTTAAAATGACTTGAGTTGACTAAGGACAATATTTTGTGTAAACAGGCACGGATCAGTATTATGACGGTCCCGGTGGGTCCGTATCATGATTTGGAACTTGGGCGTATGCCCGGAATTTAATTCGGAAGTCCCAAACTTGTTTTGACTAATTTTGCCGAAATCTAGCATTTTTGAAAATTGAAAATTACTAAGTTTGATCGAGAGTTGACTTCTTAGCTAACGGGGTTCGGATTTTGATGTTAAAACTTAGAATAGTTGTGTATTTCTATTTGAAACCCGTATGCAAAATTTGGTTTAATTCGGAATTGATTTGACATGATTCGGACGCTTAAACGTGATTTTAGTGTTCTTGAGTTTTACTTTGAATGTTCATTCGCTTTGAGGATTGATTCGTAGATATAGATGTTATTTTGGTGATTTGATTGCGAGCAAGTCCGTATGATATTATTACACTTGTGTGCATGTTTGGTTTGGAGCTCGAGGGCTCGGGTGAGTTTCGAATATGCTACGGATTGATTTTGGACTTTGGAGATAGCTGATGCCTTCTCTGCTGCTGGTGTGGTCTGCAGATCTCGCATTTGTGAGGTCTGGCTTGCAATTCTGAGCCTCGTTTTTGTGAAGAAGTGTTCGCATTGGCGATCATGGGCTGGACCAGGTAGCCTCACATTTGCGGGGAGAAAGTTTGCATTTGCAAATAAACAGTGGTCGCTTTTGCGATGAAAGAGTCACATTTGCGACTCAGTGTTTTCCTAGACAACCTTCGCATTTGTGATGGATTGGTCCGTATTTGCGAAAGCTGGGATTTCGTATTTATGACTCCTGGGGCTCTGAGACAGGATTCGCATTTGCGACCTTTGTTTCGCAAATGCGATGTTCGCAATTGCAAACAACACGTCGCAATTGCAACATCCACAACTGGGTAAAAGAAGGGAAAATGGGACTTAGCTCATTTCTTACAATCTCTCAACCCTAGACACATTAGAGGCGATTTTCCAAGAGACTTTTCTTCTTAAATTCATCGGTAAGTGACTTTAATCCATTTCAATTACCAATTACATTTCATGAGATTTCAATATCAAATTTAGGATTTTCATGGTAGAAATTAGGGATTTGGGTAGAATTGAGGATTTTTATAAAATTGAGATTTAGACCTCGAATTAGGATCGGATTCGAAACAAATCACATAATCGGGCTCGGAGGTGAATGGTTAATCGGGTTTTGGTCCGAATCTCGATTTTGACCAAGCGGGCCCGGGTTGACTTTTGTTGAGTTTTTTCAAATATGATCTAAATTGAACCTCTTTCATTTGTGGGTAGTTTCTAAAGCTTATTTTGAATCATTTGGTCAATAATTTTCTAGATTTGGTTGGTTTTGAGGCTTATTCAAAAGGCAAGGCCGTGGTTGGTTGATTGCTTGAGCTGCGGAGTGAGGTAAGTGTTGGACTAACCTTGATTTGAGGGAATTAGAGACCCTTGAACTTCATGTTATATGTATTATGTGTGTAACGACATATATGCAAGGTGATGAGTGTATATGTGTTATGTTACTTGCTTCCATGCTCCCGTTACATCATTGTATATCTTGTTACACGTCTTAATTGCTACATGCTTATTTGACTTTCATGCCATAATTGTTACTTGTCATTTAGCTATACTTGTATTAAAAAATTTCGTCCCTTCCATAATTCCATGCTTAATTGCTACTTGTCTCTAATTGCTGTTTCTTGCCTTCAATTATGTAGTTTCATTTGTATGAGTCGTTAAAGGGATATATATATCGTGAAGTTGGTAAAGTTGAGACATCCGAGTTATTCAAGGTTCTTTGATTATCATGCCATTCTCCATTACTTCGTACAATTATTCTCTTGATGTAGAACTTCTTATAAAATTTGGTTGTTGAATTGCTATTGTTGATTGAAATTATTTGGGGAGCGGGTTGCACGCTGCAACGAAATTTTGAAAGGAAATGAATTAAAATGGCAGAATAAGGACGGATTATGATATTAACGTATAATGATATGGTGGGATCGAGTTGCGCACCGTAACGGACTGTATAAAGTTATATTTGTTTGTGACTGTTGGATTTGCCTTGGTATTTGAGGCAAATCCTACTACTACTACTACTAGTACTAGTACTAGTACTACTACTACTACTACTACTACTACTACTACTACTACTACTACTACTGCTACTACTACTTGTACGCAATATTATTATTATTGCGTACAAGTTATTATAAGTGACCCGCCTTAGTCTCGTCACTAATTCGTCGAGGTTAGGATCGGCACTTCCAGAGTACATGGGTTCAGTTGTACTCATACTATACTGTGCACTTCTTGTGCAGATATTGGAGTTGGTCCCAGCGGCATTCAGTAGACTTGCTCGGATCCAACTATCAGCGGAGACTTGAGGTATAGTTGGACGACGTCCGCAGCCCTGAAGTCCCCTTTTTCTTTATTTTAGCTATTTATTTTGATTCAGACAGTATGTTTATTTCATACCATTATCTGTAGTATTCTAGACGCTCATGTATTCGTGACACCAGTTCTGGGATTGGTATTTGTATTTCGTCACGTATTAGCTTATTGCCTTATTTCAGACTATTCAGTTTCATTATTGTCATTTAATTTGGACATTGTTAAAAATAGTTAATAGATATAGCTAACATTGGCTTGCTTAGCAAGTGAAATGTTAGGCGCCATCACGGTCACGAGGGTGGGAATTTCGGATCGTGACATAATATAGTATAATATAAATTTATAGCAGCAACAAAATTTGAGAAATAAATTATATACTTATATATCTAGAAACTGAAAAGATTTTTAACAAAATTATTACTTCTTATAGTTTAACTAAGGTACATTGAATACATATATATATATATATATGTACACACACATATTATCAGCGACATATCAAGTACTAAAATGAGTTGGAATTTGAAGGTTTGAATTGTGAGATTATAGACGTTCTAGAACATGAAAAACCAAACAATATTATCTCGCTTGAATTACTTATTCAAGATGAGAATATGAATGTTTTACTATGTACTATTACTCTTTTTGGTATTTCAACTAAAATCTTAACTTTTTATATTTGTACTAAGGACTTGGAGGTCCAAGTTGTGTTGTATTTTCATCAAGTAATGCGTGTACTAAAAATTCGGGCTCCGGCTCTATGTGTGTGTAAGTATTTAGTATTTGAAACATAACTAAAATAGCTTTACTGGGTTTTCACGTTTTTTCCTTTTAGTTCAAAACAAAAAAAAAAATAGTTTAAAAAAATTTAACAAGAAGAGTTAAAGGACAAATAAATAACATATATACTGATTATATTAGAAGAAGAATAAAGAAAAATTAAAAGTAACGATAGTAATAGAAGAGTCCGGAACCAAAATGTGGCTTTTTTGGACTCAAATGACGGAAATATGGCTTTTTTGGACTCAAATGACTCAAAGGGAACTATACCTTAACGGTCGTTTTCCCCGTTAAGTTATAGCGCCCTTTAAAAGGGCTTTACACATATAGCGCTTTTTATTAAGGTGCTATACCTGAATATGAAAAGATAGGAGGGTATAACGCCTTAATAAAAGGCGCTATACATATTTTGTGGGCCTACCAATAACTCGTCTGCGCTTAACTGACATAACATTAATTCAAATATGTAAAATGCTTTTTACATATTTTAATCACAAAATATTCACAAAAATACATAAAAAATAGTAAAAGTAATTTTTAACATTTTTATTAACAAATAACAATGATTTCTCAACTTTTACATATTTTTTAAGAACACTAATATCTTAGTCCGGATAAATATAACATACCAGTTTAATCACAAAAAAAAAAATACAAAACAACATGGAACACATTCAAAACAACTAATATGCATTATTTACACGAGTTTCGGCATAAACTAAATCGGAATACCTCAATTTATATTTTTCGGAAAGTCGAAAAATTGAAAATTTGAGTCCGATACAAGCAACCCACAATAATAGAAGGCTTGTCTAGGATGTGGGACCAACACTCTTTACTTTTTGTGGGACGAGTGGGGTCCACTCGAGTTTTTTATCGAGTTAGTGGGGGGGGGGGGGGGGTAGAGCTTCTGTTGAACGTGGGGGAAAGGGAAGGGGACGACTACTTATTTATGTATAGCGCGGTTTATAAAAGCACTATACATATAGCGCTTTTATAAACTGCGCTATACATACCTGTCTTATCAGCTTACAGGTATAACGCATTTTACAAAGGCGTTTTATATATAACGCTCTTTTAAAGAGCGCTATACCTTAACGCCCAAAACGGACGTTAAAGTATATCGCCTTTTAAAAGGGCGTTATATATAGATATGTTACTAAGTTTTTCCCCCACATATTTCCGTCATTTGAGTTCAAAAGAACCACATTTTTGTTCCGGACTCATAATAGAAAGGTTTGTGTGATGGAGTCAATCAATAAAGGTATGGTTTTACTAAATTATATTGCTTAATTTTTTATGGATTGCAAGATGATGTAAAAACTAAGGTTTCTTATATTTGAAGATGATATTCTTAATCAAAAAATGTCCCCTAACACAAATTAAAGTTTTAGGCACAGTATCATTTTTGCAGACTAATTATGCTAGAACGTAGTAGCTATTAGAATCTATAGAGATTGAGTCCCTTTAAAATATGTCAATTGGTTTGTAAATGCATGTGTGATAACTAGGGATTCTAGCCTATTTTATGCTCCTTTTTGCTTAGGTTTTGGATTAAAAATGTGTACAAGTATTCCCGAAAGCTAACTTATTGTGCTTGTTTGCAGTGTTTGGTCAAAAAGAGACAAGGAAGTCATAACCAGCTCAAAAAGGAGTGAAACCTGCACAAGTTCAAAAGTTGGGTCAAAAGAGCGCTGACAGTGAAGAAACCACCGCGGATGCGGAGGGTCCACCGCTGAGGCAGTCTTGACTTCGCTCTCAATGGTGGCAAGGTTCAGAGAGCTACAATTTTTGGCTTAACGAGTTACCGCTGCCCGCGATGAAATTGCACGGCAGCGGTCGATTTACCGCCCTCAGTGGTAGTCAGAATCAGAGAGCCAAAAGTGGAGCTCAAAGTTGAAGACCGCGGTCCCCGGTTGATTTTACGCGGCCACGGTAGACTTAGCGCTAAAGCGGTCCATTTTCCGCTGTCAGCGGAACCTCTGTAAGGGTATTTTTGTCCGAAAAATTTAGCTGTGTATAAATACTTCTTTTTCAGATCTTTAGGTCATCTGTTCTTTTATAGAGCACGCGAACAGTCGTTTTTAGACTTTTTGAGTAATTTTAGAATATCTTTAACAATTAATCTTTGATTTTGATCTTGTATTTACTTTTTATAGATTATATTTCATCTAAATCATTGATCTCCTCTTTGATTATGAGTAGCTAGACCCATTAGCTAGGGTTGTGGCTCAACCCTAGTGTGGGTATTTAATGGGTCTTCTATTTTAGGGGTAAATATTTATGGGTGAATGATATTTGGTCTGATTTATGCTTTAAATGTTGAATTGGTGGTTGCAAACACTAATTTGTGCCTTTTTGACTTAGGCTCTTCTTGAAAAAGAGAGTCCAAGTTTAGGAAATTCAGACCAACAAGGAATTGGGGTGCATTCAATCTCATTCAAGAGATTGATAGCCCCAATTAAAGGGTTAAACCTACAGATAGTAATACCCGACTTGAGCAAATTTTGCTTGCACTGTTTTAACACCCAATTGGGCTTGAGAAAGCCAATTAGGGCAAAGTCACTCAAACTACCGATAGGTATAGAGTGAGTAGTTACGTGCAATGGCTATATCAAGATCTCAATTATAACAAATTTTCCCTAAGTTTTGGATCCCGTTAGATACTCACCTAGGAGTAAGTCACATCCCTAGTGTCTTTTTACCAATTAAGAAAACCCTATACAAAAATATCATACTTAGCTTATTTTCCTACATCATTAGTATTAAAATAGAATAGTGAACAAACAAAGAATGATTGGAAGTGCAATCAAGAACATCGCACATTGCTAGATTAGATAAGAACCCAATTCCAAACCTTTCTTAGCTCTATGTGGATTCGATCCCGACCTTTTCGGGTAAAAGCTGCATCGACTGCTCTTGCCACTCTATAGTGGTGTAGGGTTGGCTCCGTTCAACTTTTTGGCGCCGTTGCCGGGGAGCTAAATAGTTTTGGCTATCTATCTAACTAGTTTTGTGTCTTGTTTTTCTTTCCTTCTGTTTTACTAATTTGTGTGAGTTAATCGATTCAGGTACAATATGGCAAACAATGATCCTATTGGAAATGTTCCGGGGGACGAGGTAGATGATAATGGTGAAGATGAGGTGCCCCTAGTACCTCAAGGTCAAAGAAGAGTCCGACAGGCCAATGACAACATTCCAGACCCTCCCCCGCCTCCTCCAAGAGTCGCTCCTCGGGTTCTTCCAAATGAGGGCTACGCTAGTGCAATTGTCACACCCAGGATCTGGGCGGGCAATTTCCAAATTACAAATGTGATGTTGACTTTATTGGAGCAGCGAGGGTACTTCACCGGTGCTCCTCATCGGAATGCATATAAACATCTTAAAGGCTTTGTGGATACCTGTTGGGGAAGCAAGCAGACGAATGTGTCAGAGGATGCATTAAGGTTGAGATTGTTCCCTTTTTCACTTCGAGGGAAAGCTTTGGACTGGCTCGAAAGACTTCCCAACCATTCCATACATACATGGGATGAGTTGGCGGACAAGTTTATAACTAAGTTTTTCTCGTCGGGGCATATGGCGACTTTGAGAGATGAGATTTTTGCCTTCAAACAGGAACCTAATGAACCACTTTTCATGAAATCTGGGAAAGGTATCGGACAATGGTGAAAGAATGTCCGAACAATAAGCAATGATCCAGCAGACTTTCTACCGTGGCATTAACACGACCAATCAGTGTCTAGTGAACCAGCTAGCAGGGGGAAATTTTATGAACATACCTTATGCTGAGGCGTGTGAGATTTTGGATGAGATGGCAGATACTTCCTCAGTTTGGCAAAGTCGAGCTAATGTGCCACAGGGTGATCCCACAGTCATTCACCTACACAAAGAGCTCCACGACCATGGCCAGGCAATAACAGAGTTAACTCAACAATGAACCAGTTGGCAAAAGCTCAATTGCAGCAAGTTCAAGCGCCGAGACAAGTAAATGCTATGGAAGGTGTCAACATGTTGGTCAACAAGAGGCGACAAAGAGGTCAACAAGGTCAAGGTAGTCCGGATCAATATGAGCAAGGTAGTGGTGGTTTCAA
This sequence comes from Nicotiana attenuata, assembly GCF_001879085.1. NCBI lineage: Eukaryota > Viridiplantae > Streptophyta > Magnoliopsida > Solanales > Solanaceae > Nicotiana > Nicotiana attenuata. The sequence continues at coordinate 158,930 of NW_017670248.1, read as the reverse complement.
CCAAGATGATGGGTATGATGAGCAAAGTGAAGAAGTGCAGTGCGTGAACAATTATCAAGGACAAAGGGGCAATGCTCCTAACCAACAACAACAGTGGAGATCCCAAGGAAATTGGGGAAATCAAAATCAACAAGGAAATGGCAATTGGGGGAACGACAATCAGAATTGGGGCAACCAGAATAACCAGAACAGCCAGGGCAACTGGGGTGGCAACAACAACAATTGGGGAGGAAACAACAACCAAGGGGGTTGGAATAATGGCAATCAAGGGAATCGGGGGCAAGGTTTTCAAAGGCCTCCGATGTATCAACAACCAAGCAACCCGCCTCCATTTCCATCCCAAGGTTCTAGCTCGTCAAACAATGAGATGGGGAGGATCGAGATGATGTTTGAACAAATGATGAAAAAGAACGCCAACTCTGATGCCCTGTTGGCATCCCACAACACTTTAATCCAAAACTTGGAGGTTCAACTTGGCAAAATTTTGCAATCTTTGAATACTCGCCCTAAGGGGGCTCTACCTAGTGATACGGTAGTAAACCCGAAGGGTGGGAACAATATCGGGCATGCAATGGCAGTGATCACAAGAAGAGGTCGAGGATATGATGTAAATACCTCCAAGCAAAAGGAAGTTGTGAGTGATGAGGTTGAAGTGCAAGATGATGATGTTCCTATAGTTGATGAGCAAGTGAGTGAAGAGAACTTGAATGCGGAAGTGAGAATTGATATTCATGATAATGACGTGGAGACTCAAAATGACGTGAACCCGTTTAGGGAACACGTAATAGACATGATGGAAATGGTTGTGCCTAAGGTTAAGGCTCCTTTGCCATGGCCTCCTCCACCTTATCCTCAAAGACTTGCGAAGCAAAAGAATGAAAACCAATTTAAGAAGTTTATTGAGATGATGAAAAGCTTGTCAATCAATGTTCCTTTGGTGGAAGCTCTTGAGCAAATGCCGGGTTACGCCAAGTTCATGAAAGACTTGGTGACTAAAAAGAGATCTATGGATTGTGAGACCATCAAAATAACTCATCAAGTAAGTGCAATTGTGCACTCAATGGCTCCAAAACTTGAAGATCCTAGCGCTTTCACCATTCCATGTACCATTGGGAGTGCGAATTTTGCAAAGTCATTGTATGATTTGGGAGCAAGTATCAATTTGATGCCTTACTCCGCGTTCAAAACTTTGGGTATTGGTCAACCGAGAGCTACTTCAATGAGATTGCAAATGGCGGATATAACTATGAAGAGGCCGTTTGGTATTAATGATGATGTTCTTGTCCGGGTGGACAAATTTATCTTGCCTGCTGATTTTGTGATTCTCGACTGCGAAGTCGACTATGATTTGTGCCTATAATTTTAGGAAGACCTTTCCTTGCAACTGGGAAGGCATTGGTTGATGTGGAAGCCGGGGAACTCACTTTCCGGGTGGGTAATGAAAAAGTGGTATTTCATGTGTGCAAATCAATGAGGCAGCCAAATAGTACTGAAGTATGCTCTTTTGTGGATCTTGTCACGGAGGTAATAGTTGATGATACTAGTGCCATGATCAATGTAGAGGATCCTTTAGAAGCGGTATTGTTGAACCTTGATGTGAATAAGGATGAAGGTAGGGTGGAGTGTGTCAATGCTTTGCACGGAATGGGCTCTTATTCTTATGAGCTCGTAAGCTCTCTTTGGATCTTGAGAACAGAAAGACTCTGCCAACAAAGCCCTCAATTGAAGAACCTCCCGTTTTGGAATTAAAGCCTTTGCCCTCACACCTCAGGTATGAATTCTTGGGCCCTAGTTCAACTTTACCTGTTATTCTTTCCTATTGTCTTACTAACATGCAGGTAGATGCCACATTGGCGGTGCTCCAAAGACGGAAGAAGGCAATTGGATGGACTTTAGCTGATATTCGGGGGATAAGCCCCGCCTTTTGCATGCACTAGATTATACTTGAAGAGGATGCCAAATCCTCCGTAGAATATGAAAGGAGGCTGAACGACGCTATGCAAGAGGTTTTCAAAAAGGAGGTGATCAAGTGGATTGATGCAGGGTTTGTGTACCCCATCTCGTATAGTTCTTGGACTTCACCGGTGCAATATGTGCCGAAGAAGGGTGGTATGATTGTGGTTACCAGTGAGCAAAATGAGTTGATTCCCACCAGGACTGTCACCGGATGGAGGGTGTGCATGGACTATCGAAAGCTGAATAAAGTGACCCGCAAGGATCATTTTCCATTGCCCTTTCTTGACCAAATGCTAGATAGACTTGCTGGGCGTGCCTTATACTGTTATCTGGATGGGTACTCAGGTTACAACCAGATTTTAATTGCTCCGGAAGATCAGGGGAAAACCACCTTCACATGCCCGTACGGGAACTTTGCATTTTCACGGATGCCATTCGGTTTGTGTAATGCACCGGCTACCTTCCAGCGGTGTATGATGGCTATATTTTCCGACATGGTGGAGGATTTCTTGGAAGTGTTCATGGATTATTTCAGTGTTGTAGGTGACTCCTTTGATGAGTGTTTGAAGAATCTTGACAAAGTGTTGGCCCGGTGTGAAGAGACAAATCTTGTGCTTAACTGGGAAAAATGCCACTTTATGGTCGAGGAGGGCATCGTCCTCAGCCATAAGATCTCAAAGAACGGAATAGAGGTGGACAAGGCTAAGATTGAAGTGATTTCAAAGCTTACTCCTCCTACTTCAGTCAAGGGGGTTAGAAGTTTTCTTGGGCATGCGGGGTTCTACTGAAGATTCATCAAAGACTTTTCTAAGGTAGCGAATCCTTTGTGCAAGCTATTAGAAAAGGATGCAAAGTTCGTGTTTAATGATGAATGCATGAAAGCTTTTGAACTTCTCAAGTACAAATTGACAACCACCCCTATTATAACCGCACCCAATTGGAGCTCACCTTTTAAGCTCGTGCGTGATGCAAGTGATGTTGCGGTTGGAGCGATCTTGGGTCAAAGGACAAACAAGATGTTTCACCCGGTGTATTATGCAAGTAAAACGATGAATGATGCTCAAGTGAATTACACGGTGACGGAAAAAGAGTTGTTAACAATTGTGTTTGCAATGGAGAAGTTTAGGCCTTATCTCATAGGTGCCAAGGTGATAGTTCATACTGACCATGCAGCTCTCCGCTACTTAATAACAAAGAAGGATTCCAAAGCTCAGTTGATGAGATGGTTTCTATTGCTTCAAGAGTTTGACCTTGATATTGTTGATCAGAAAGGGTGTGAAAACCAAGTGGCGGACCACTTGTCCCGCTTGGAGGAGGAGGGGAGGCCCCTTGATGGCCTTGAAATTAATGATTCATTCCCTGATGAGCAACTCCTCTCTGTATCTATGAATAGCATGCCTTGGTTTGCGGATGTTGCCAACTTTCTTGTGACCGATATTGTTTCATGTGAGAGCCTCTCTTCTAACCAAAAGAAGAAGCTTAAACGTGATAGCTTGGACTACTACTGGGATGAGCCTTACTTGTTCAAAATCTGTAATGATGGTGTGGTACGGAGATGTGTTCCGGAAGAGGAGCAAATGAGTATTCTAGATGCTTATCATTCCTCTCCCTACGGTGGTCATCATGGTGGGGTGAGGACAGCTTCAAAGGTGCTTAGTTGTGGTTTTTATTGGCCTACACTGTACAAGGATGCGGGTGAGCTTGTAAAGAGATGTGATGAGTGTCAGAGAGCAGGTGGACTTTCAAAGAAGGATGAGATGCCTCTCACCACTATTCTTGAGGTTGACATATTTGATGTGTGGGTAACTGATTTCATGGGACCCTTTATGAGTTCTTGTGGCAACACATACATTCTGGTAGCCGTTGATTATGTTTCAAAGTGGGTAGAGACCGTGGCTTTACCCAACAACGAGGACCGGAGTGTGGTGGCTTTTCTCAAGAAGAATATATTTACTCGGTTTGGCACTCCTAGAGCAATCATCAGTGATGGGGGTTCTCATTTCTGCAATAAGGCATTTGACACTTTGCTTACAAAGTATGGTGTCAATCACAAGGTTTCTACAGCTTACCATCCTCAGGCTAGTGGGCAAGTTGAGGTCTCCAACAGGGAGATTAAGAGCATATTGTCAAAGACTGTTAATGCAAATAGGACTGACTGGTCAAAAAAACTGGATGATGCTTTGTGGGCGTACATGACTGCTTACAAGATGTGATTGGTATGTCTCCGTACCAGTTGGTATTTGGGAAAGCTTGCCATCTCCCAGTTGAGTTAGAGCACAAGGCTATGTGGGCTTTGAGAAAGTTAAACCTTGAATGGGATGTTGCAGCGAATCTCCGGGTGGAGCAATCAATGAGCTTGATGAGTTCCGGTTTCATGCCTATTCCAGTGCTTCCTTGTATAAGGACAAGATGAAGTACTTACATGACAAGTATGCTCGTGTCAAGGAATTCAAAGTGGGTGAATTGGTTCTCTTATTCAACTCCTGGTTATGACTGTTTCCGGGAAAGCTCAAGTCAAAATGGAGTGGACCTTTTGAGGTGGTGCTTGTGACCCCGTTTTGGTGCTCTTGATTTGAAAAACAAAAATGGTGAAATCTTCAGAGTTAATGGTCACAGAGTGAAGCATTATCTTGGCAAGTTTGATGACAGCCACGTGGTGGCAATGATCCATCTCAAGTGATTGATAGTAACATTCATCGTGCCGCGACGTTAAATCAGGCGCTTCCTTGGAGGCAACCCATGTGTTTTTCTTCTTTTTGATTTTCTTTGTAGTGTAGGATTTGTTTTTGAACTAACTGTTGTGAGATATGTGTAGGAATGGTTGATGCAGTGCAGGACAAAGCTGGAAAAATTTGGCACTCTCTGAAGTTGGACCGCTGACAGCGCTGCACTTTTCGCGATCAGCGGTGGCCTTATCGCGGAGGCAGAAATTGGTGGCGGACGCGGGATTGAAAAGTCCAAAATGAGACTTATCTGAAGTTTCTACGGCGTCCGCTATGCATTCTTCACGGTAAGCGGTGCCCCACCGCGGCCGCGTACCATTTACCGCTCTTAGCGGTAGTTTTAATACAGCAGGTCTTCAGTTCTTCACAAGCGCGGGCCGCGGTGATTTACCTCGGCCACGCTAGGTAAGTGTAGTGGGTCCCAGGGTGTCTTCTATAAATAGGACCTCAAGAAGCCTTTTACCCTTTTCGATCTTTTGACTCTCAAGCACAAATTTTCACTGTTCACTTTAGCCCTAATCTGCACAAACACAAGTAAAGTTCATTTTTCACCACTCATCTCACATCTAGTAATTTCACTCATTAATTAATCTTTAATTTTGTACTTGTTCTTCTTTTAATGGATAGTTTTTACTTCTTTTTCTTCTTTTTTCTTAATTTTGACCTAGGGTTCATTAGTATTAATTAAATTAGGTTTAAAATAGTTAGGATTTATTGATGAATACCTAGTGGGTTAGCAATGTAGATAATGTTGCTAAAAGCATGAACAATTTGAAACCCTAGGTTGACACAGGCCGCTTTTGACTTCCGCGGCCGCGGAAGTTTTTTCGCGGTCAGTGGTGGTTAGGTTCAGAGAAGCAAAATTGGGTTCGCAGCCGCGGTTGATTTTCCGCGGACAGCGGTGCAACCTCCACGGTCGCTCTCATTTTTTCGCGCTCAGCGGTGCTTAGATTCAGAGGGTGGGTAGTCTGATACCCACACCTCCGCGGCCGCGATGCATTTTCCAGTGTCAGCGATCTGCAACTTTTTCTGTAAATTGTTCTGCTGCTTTTCTTGACTGCTTCTTCTAGAACCATTACTAACACTCTTCCACTGATTATGTTTGCAGACAATGGTTAAATCTAGAGGTGGCGGTGAGTAACAAAAAGGGAAAGAAGAGTCCTCCCGAGGTAGGGGACGAGGACAAATTAAGTTGACCCAGCAATACGGAAATCAATCAGACAAATGAGGAAAAACATTCAAGCTGCAGATAGAGCTGCTTCCCACTCAGAGGGGAGTGAGTATGTTCCCTCCCGGGAGGCCTCAGAGGGTGACTCGGTACGTACACATGTACCGGATTTCCCGGGGAGATTGAGACTGACAGATGAGCCTACACCCCCAGCCTCTCCTACTTCTCCTGCTTCTTCTGAGTCGTCTGATGGCTCAGCGGAGAGTAGTGACTCCTCAGCTTCACCTACAACTTTGTCACCTGGTCAGGACCCCATAGATGTAGATGCTGAGGTACCAGATGATGGGAGAGGGGAGGATACCCAGATTGGAGGCTTGGAGAGGACAAGAAACCCGGAGGTGTGGTAAAGGAGGTTTGTCAGTGAGCTGGCATATCACAAATTCAGGGAGTGGTGGCCTCAAAAGTCACTCATACATGAGCGCTAGTTCATAGAGCGGGATCTTCTGCCTCACAACCCCAATGTGAAGCAACACTTTACTGAAAGAGTGGGATGGGACTACTTCACCAGCAAAGTGCCGGATGCTAATGAGCACTTAGTCAAGGAATTCTACGCCAATGCCTCCCACATCAAAAGGGGCACAAAAGTGACTAAGGTGCGGAACCTGAAGGTCAAGTTTGATGGGAAGACAATCAATGAGTACCTGGGATTCAATGATGAAGATGAGTCATTGTACTTAGAGAAGGTGGCGATGGATGAGGCAGCTCGCCCGTGGTTGGCATCACTTCTGGCTCTCCCGGATACTACTACGGCATGGTTGACAGCAGGGGTTCCTATCTTGAGGAACACCCTGAACTTTGAGGCAAAGGGCTGGAAGACCTTTGTGTGCAGCAGACTAGACCCTACTACTCACGAAAATACCATGCCTGTTTCTCGGGCGATTGTAGTGGCGGCTATCATGGCGGGATTTCCGATCAATGTCGAGAATATCATGTCTAGGGTGATCACCAGAGTGGTCAATGAGGGTGATAGATCTTACCCCTTTCCAAACTTCCTCACCATGTACTTTGAGGACCTGGAGGTAGAGAAAAGGGATTTTGATATCAAGGTAAAGCCCAAAAAACCCTTTTCATGGTACAGTCTTCAGGGTCCCGGCAACCCCAAATCCAAGGGACCCAAGGGTAAAGCTACTACTTCTACTGGCCAGTCTGAAGAGCCATTAGTTGTAGTTACTACTTCACAGCCTCCCACTGCCATACCAGATCCTGCCCCCGGACCATCTACTTCCATGCCTTCCTCAGTGCCATCCTCCTCAGCATACCCATTGACTACTCACAGGTTGAACCAAACACTCTCCAGCATCAACAACTGGATGCAGGCAGCAACTTCTAAGCTGTTTGTGCTATCCAGTTAGGTAGCAGCCCAGTCAGTTCCCGCGTAGCCACAGGTGCCAGCTTCAGTAGAGGAGTCTCCCAAGGAGCTTCTGGACAACCAGAAGAAGCTCCCGGAGAACCAAAAGCTTATTATGGATGCTCTTGCAGTTCAAGGAAAAACACTTAAGGAGCTGAGCAAGCAGACAAAGAAGCTGAAAAAGACTCGGTCCTCGAAGGAGTCGGTGAAGCAATTGAGGGGAGAGGTGGAGAAGATGAAGTCAGCTGGCGACCTACCATTGGAGCTACTATTACAGGACTAGCCTCCAGCAGCTCAGACAGAGCAGGTTCAGGAGCAAGACACTGAGGGAGAGCCCAAGAGGAGGAGAGTGATGCCCCGGGTTGATGATGTAGAGATTGAGCTGGAGGATCCTGAGGGAGGTGCCTCTAGCCAGCCACAGGCCCCCGAGCCAGGTGATCCAGGAACCCAGCCACAGGACCCCATGCAGACAGAGGAGTGAGGACCCATAGGGAGTTTTCTTTACTCTCTACCCTTCTTTTTTATCTTATTTTTGGTTATTTAGCATTGAGGGGGTGGTCCTACTTTGATGATTTGGTAGTTGGTTTGTAATGATGATACTATTTTTTGTCTATATGCTTATTTTTCACTTTTGGTATGTATATAACTTTACCATTTAATTCACTTTTCATTATTTTTCAATCTTGGTTTGTATATAAAGTTACTCTCTCATGTATATATTCATTCCCTATTATGTATATTCGTCTAAATCCCCTATTGTACATATTTAGTTTACTTTCCGCATTTTACTTCATAACTTCTTTTGCAATTTTCCTTAATATTATAGCTTCTTATTTCATTTAGCAGCTTCTTTTTTGGTTCATAGCTTCTTATTTTACAAGTTTTTGTGATCAATAAGCCTTTGGTTTTCTTAATGCCACGGTTCTTTCCAAAGGTGAAGTTTGTGTGAACCGGGTGGCTCTTCCCGATGATGGATGGCATGACAACTTCTTAAGGGTTTGAGTCTGTTTTCTTTTCGTTTTTGTGTAACTAGTAGCTAGTGAGTAATAGTGCCTCAGGCAAAGCTTCACTTGGGCCTAACACATTTACCTTTGACCTTATGGTTAAAAACAAATTGGTGTGTATAGGATGGTGATAGTTGTGACCTTGAGACTCTTGTGTTGACTAAACAATCATCAAGTGGTTTTTCGGAACCATTTGCGCTGCTCAAATCTTAGCTAAGGTTGTTGTAGGCCCCGACTCTATCTGTTTAGCAATCCTATAGCTTGTGTGGTGAGGTATTGATTTGCAAGTCCAAGTCCCGTGTCAATGAGTCTAGAACTTGCCCTGAATGTTTGTCTTGGCGAAATCCTAAGTGTAGCTCGACTTGAGAAGTGATTATAAGATCTCCTTGATCCTAATTGAGACTTGAAAACATCCATAGCCCACCAATGATGATATCCCTAGTCAACCCCGTTGAGCCATAGCCCTTATTCTTTGAAAAACCATGATACAAGCCTTTATCCATTCTAAAATGATCCTCTATTGGCACCCGATCTTTGCTTAGCACAAGGCAAAAGCATAAGTTTGGGGGGAGAGACGAGGAATGAAAAAGTGATAAAAGGTACAAAAGGAAGAAAAGGGAAAGAAAAAGAAAAAGAAAGAACAAGCCAAAAAGTCAAAAAGAAAACAAACAATGTAGAAGAAATGAAGGGATTCAATAAAAGCAAAAATGAAAGGCTTGGAAAGATTAGAAAGGAGAAAAAGGATTGACATGAACAAGAAAGAGTGACAGTGTGTCTCTCTAACCCCTAAGGAAGAAGTAAATGACTCAAAGAGTCAAGAAAATGTGAGCCAAAATGAAGCAAATGAAGTGCTTAAGGAAAGATGAAACCTTATAGACCAATATATCCTACCTTGAACCAAAAGCTTTCATTATATTCCCGCAAAAGACCTATATAATCTTGAGTTGAGTGAGCTTACATTAGTGGTGATTCACATAAGGGGCAAACTTATGGTACTTAGAGCCGGACTTGTGATCTTCCTTTGAGAGAGATGAGTGTGTTTTCTATAATCCTCGTTCTGAGTGCTACAATCTAAAAGTGAGGTTTTGGAAAGTTAAGGAGTATGAGTGTGGGTTCCACAACGACCAGTGTGATAGAAAGAGTATCTTTGATGAGTTGAGTCAACTCTTGATGCTTATGTGTCGCACTATATCAATGGTGCTAAAAAGGTTGTGAATTTTTAATAACGCATTGAGTTGAGGGTAATGGTTAGTCCCAATTGATTCTTGATGAGGTTACTTTAGGACAGCTGAAATTTTCCTTTCTTTTATCTTGAGGAGGTGGGAATTACTTTATTTGCTTGAGGACAAGCAAAAGCTTAAGTTTGGGGGATTGATAACTAGGGATTCTAGCCTATTTTATGCTCTTTTTTGCTTAGGTTTTGGATTAAAAATGTGTACAAGTATTTCCGAAAGCTAACTTATTATGCTTGTTTGCAGTGTTTGGTCAAAAAGAGATAAGGAAGTCATAACCAGCTCAAAAAAGAGTGAAACCTGCACAAGTTTAAAAGCTGGGTCAAAAGAGCACTGACAGCGAAGAAACCACCACGGACGCGGAGGGTCCACCGCTGAGGCGGTCTTGACTTCGCTCTCAGCGGTGGCAAGGTTCAGAGAGCTGTAATTTTGGGCTTAACGAGTTACCGCTGCCCGCGGTGAAATTGCGCGGCAGCGGTTGATTTACCGCCCTCAGCGGTAGTCAGAATCAGAGAGCCAGAATTGGAGCTCAAAGTGAAAGACCGCGATCCACGGTTGATTTTGCGCGGCCGCGGTAGACTTAGCGCTGCAGCGGTCCATTTTCCGCTATCAGCGGAACCTCCGTAAGGGCATTTTTGTCCGAAAAATTTAGCTGTATATAAATACTTCTTTTTTAGATTTTTAGGTCATCTGTTGTTTTGTAGAGCACGTGAACAACCGTTTTTAGCCTTTCTGAGTAATTTTAGAATATCTTTAACAATTAATCTTAGATTTTAATCTTGTATTTACTTTTTATGGATTATATTTCATCTAAATCTTTGATTTCCTCTTTGATTATGAGTAGCTAGACCCATTAGCTAGGGTTGTGGCTCAACACTATTGTGGGTATTTAATGGGTCTTCTATTTTAGGGCTTAAATATTTATGGGTGAATGATATTGGTCTGATTTATGCTTTAAATGTTGAATTGGTGGTTGCAAACACTAATTTGTGCCTTTTTGACTTAGGCTCTTCTTGAGAAACAGAGTCCAAGTTTAGGAAATTCAGGCCAAAAAGGAATTGGGATGAATTCAATCTCATTCAAGAGATTGATAGCCCCAACTAAAGGGTTAAACCTAGAGATAGTAATACCCGACTTGAGCCAATTTTGCTTGCACTGTTTGGACACCCAATTGGGCTTGAGAAAGCCAATTAGGGCAAAGTCATTCAAACTAACGAGATGTATAGAGTGAGTAGTCACATGCAATGGCTATATCATGATCTCAGTTATAACAAATTTGCCCTAAGTTTTGGATCCCGTTAGATACTCACCTAGGAGTAAGTCACATCCCTAGTGTCTTTTTACCAATTAAGAAAACCCTATACAAAAATATCATACTTAGCTTATTTTCCTGCATCATTAGTATTAAAATAGAATAGTGAACAAACAAGAATGATTGGAAGTGCAATCAAGAACATCGCACATTGCTAGATTAGATAGGAACCCAATTCCAAACCTTTCTTAGCTCTCTGTGGATTCGATCCCGACCTTTTTGGGTAAAAGATGCATCGACCGCTTTTGCCACTCTATAGTGGTGTAGGGTTGGCTCTGATCAATATGCCTATTTATTTCCTTGCTAATTGCAAATGGTTATCTTATCATACTTTTTTTACCTCTCGGAAGATATTAAGAAATCTCAGTTACTAACTATATGAGAATGAATACGACAATGATCTGTTGATGCTTAGGCTTTGAACTTACTGTGTGTATGTGTGTATGTATATATATATATATATATATATTAAGAAGTATTTTATAGTGTAATAGATTATGTGCTCCTTTAATCTGTGTTCTTATATTATGGGGTTTTCCTTTAATTTATGTGTCTTCTATTCCATCTATTTCAAATTATAATTTTATTTTTTAATTATTTATTGGGTGATAAAAGCTAATTTGACATACACATGACCATGCAGAGTTATTCCTGGTTTTGCTAAAAAGGCAGGACCTGAGGATGAAAGTAGATGATAATAAGAAGATATATGATTTAAAGACCCTTATCAAGAGGAGTAGATCGGATAATGGAGCATCAGTTACAAAGTTATTGACTATCTGAATGCACAACCTCTAGCAACAAGATCAAGAGAGTACTCAAAATCGAGGAAATTTCATTAGTTTTTGACTTTAAACGAGATATATTTACTCAAATGCATAGTTTAAATTCTAGCAATAAATTTTGGTATGAACAAGATGTTTTAACTCCCTATATGCCAGATATTACTAATATGAAATAGTTTCATAATGACAATTTATCCCCATAAAATTAGCAGGATATGTCAGCTAAGGCAAAATAAAGAAAGTTATATGACTTTTAAAAACATGAGTATCAGAAAGTTGTCTTAGGGACATTCGATGCCCTAATTTCCAACTGATGGTAGCCAAATCTCAAATCAATCTTCGAAAATACTTTGGCACCCTGAAGCTGATCAAATAAGTCATAAATCCTCAACAAAGGATACTTGTTCTCATTAGTGACTTTGTTCAATTGCCGATAATTTATACACATCCTCATCGAACCATACTTCTTCTTCACAAACAACACCGGCACCCCTGGGTAAGACACTTGGTCTAATGAATCTTTTATCAAGCAAATCCTGCAATTGTTCCTTCAGTTCCTTCAACTCACGTGGGGCCATATGGTATAGTGGAATAGAAATGGGCTAAGTGCCCGGAGCCAAGTCAATACAAAAGTCAATATCTCTGTCGGGTGGCATCCCCTGACAGATCTGCAGGAAACACCTCTGGAAACTCACATACAACTATTACTGAATCTATGGAAGGAACCTCCGCGCTAGGATCACGGATATAGGCCAAATATGCTAGACATCCCTTCTCGACCATATGCCGAGCCTTCATATAAGAAATAATCCTACCGGTAAAATGGCCAGGAGTCTCTCTCCACTCTAATCGGGGCAACCCCGATATGGCTAAGGTCACCGTCTTGGGCTAATAGTCGAATATAGCATGATAAGGTGGCAGCCAATCCATGCCCAAAATAACATCAAAGTCCACCATATCAAGAAGCAGGAGATCTACACCAGCCTCAAGGCTACCGATAGAAACCACACACGAGCGATAAACACGATCCACAATAATAGAATCTCCCACAGGCGTGGACACATATACAGGAGCACTCAAAAAATCACGAGGCATAATCAGATATGAAAGAAAATAGGATGACACGTAGGAATAAGTAGAGCCCGGATCAAATCAAACTGAAACATCTCTATGGCAAACTGGAACAATACTTGTGATGAAGGCGTCAAATGACTCTACCTCAGGTCTAGCTGGAAATGCATAAAAATGAGGTTGTGCCCCACCACTCTGACCTCCGCCCCTCGGGCGACCTCTAGCTGGCCGGCCTTCATCTCTAATGGACTGACCCCCACCTTTAGCAACCTGACCCCCGCCTCTGGCTGGCTGTGCAAGCTGTAGAGCAACCGGTGCCAACATAATGACACGAGAACCCTGCTGAGGTATGTTGCTTGTCAATCTAGGGAAATACCTCCTGATGTGACCTATGCCCCCACACTCAAAGCACTCACTCGGCTGCTGAAGCTGAGACTGGCCCTGAAGGCCCTAATAGCCGTTGTAGTAACTCTGAAGCGGTGGTGCACTGATAGGAGGTGAAGGTGCATTGAATGCTGGCTGCTCAGGACGAGACCCATAAGAACCATGACCACCCGAAGCCCCATGGGCTACCTGAAGAGCTGACTAAATCTGCCTAAGAGGATGGCCTCTACCCAACACCACTGAAGCCACCGAAATGACGAGGCCTCTTCTCAGATGTCGCCCCTCTATCCTGACCACGAACCATCTCGATCCGTCTAGCAATCTCTATGGCCCTCCAGAAAGAAATATCATCTCCGTCTCCTTGGTCATCTGAAGCTTGATGTCAAAGGTGAGACCATCAATAAACCTCCCCACCCTCTCTCTATTAGTGAGAATCAAAATAGATGTGTGACGGGCTAGGTCCACAAATCTGGTCTCGTATTGGGTGACAGTCATGCCACCCACCTGAAGGAACTCTAACAGCCTACGGTACTCTTTCCTCAGAGTGAAAGGAATAAACTTCTCTAGAAATAGCTGCGAAAATTGATCTCCGGTAAGTGGAGGTGCACCAGCTAGTATGCTCCGCTCAAAATCCTGCCACCACCTCTTGGCAGAACCGGTCATCTGGAACACTGCAAAGTCAACCCCATTGGTCTCAACAATACCCATGTTGCGTAACACCTCGTGCCAGTGGTCTTAGTAATCTTGTGGGTCCTCAGAGGGTGCACCGCTATAATGAACAAGAAAAAGCTTGGTGAACTTATCCAACCTCACCAATCCCTCAGAAGACATCACGGACCTCTCCCTCGGCTGTGTAGCAACAACGGGATGAACTACCCCAACTGCTAGAGCTTCCAGAGTCTGGTATAGTGGAGCCATCTGATCCAGAGTGTGAGTGGCGGGAGTCTATGCTCCTCCCCCAACTTGAAAGACGGCTGGTGCCATAGGAAATACTCCGTTCTGAGCCATACTCTCCATGAGTCCAACTAAGCGGACTAGAGCGTCCTGTAGTACGGGAGTGACAATGAATCCGTCTAGGACCTGGGCAGGTCTGACTGGTGCGGTCTGAACTGGGACCTACTCCTCATGGTCAGTCTGAGGCTCCACCATGGGTGCTGCTGCTGCTCGTGCTCTAGGCATAGCTCTGCCTCTGCCCCTACTTCGGCCTCGACACCTACCCCTAGTAATAGCTGCAATAGGTGACTCGCTCTTGCCCGATTATAGACGTTGTGCGAGTTCTCACCATCTGGGAGAGAACAAGAGTAGAATAGTTCAAACATCGATAATGGAAACAAGTCGCACGATAAAGAAAGAAGGAAGTGAAATTTTCCTAAAGCCTTATAGCCTCTAGAATATAAGTACAAACTTCTCCGTACCGATCCTACAGACTCTACCAAGCTTGCTCATGACTTGTGAGACCTAGGCAACCTAGTGCTTTGATATCAACTTATCACAATTCGGAATTCCCATCCTCGGGATTGAAATGGCACCTAATATTTCACTTGCTAGGCAAGCCAACGTTAACTATATTTTTTAACCAGTTTTAATAATTTAAATCAGATGATAACAATAACAACCGAATAGTCTGAAATAAGGTGATAAAATACTAAAAGACGTAATCCAAATACAATCCTAGAAACTGGAGTCACAAATGCATGAGCGTCTTGAGTACTACAGATAATAGTTTGAATAAAACACAACAATTTGAATCTAAATAAACAACAATGATAGCATATAAGGGGACTTCAGGGCTGCGGACACCGTGCAACTATACCTCAAGTCTCCACAGGTAGCTCGTTCCGAGCAATCTCACTCAGCGCTGTTGGGACCCACTCCAGTATTTGCATAAGAAGTGCAGAGTGTATTATGAGTACAACCAACTCCATGTACTTTGTAAGTGCCGAGCCTAACCTCGATGAAGTAGTACGAGGCTAAGGCGGGCCACTTACAATAACATGCATGCAGTAATAATAATAACAAGAAAGCAGTAAATGAAAGTAAAGCAGTTAACTCATGAACGAACTCGAAATCCAACTACCGGTGAGCCCAGAATAACAAGTCTCATAGTCTCATATCACAATATCGAGGCAAATTCAACATATCATAAACAAGTACCACATGTACAATTTGTTGCGGCGTGCAACCCGATCGCACCATATCATCATCTGTCAATATCATAATTCGTCCTTATTCTACTATTTCAATTCATTACCTTTCAGTTTCCGTTGCAGCGTGCAACCCGCTCCCCAAATCATTTCAATCAACGTAGACAATTCAACAACCAAATTTGCAAGAATTTCTACATCAAGAGGGTAAACGTACAATGCAATAAAGAACCGCATAATAAATCAAGAATCTCAACAACTCAAAGTCTCAACTTTACCAATTCATCGATATCTATCAACTAAACAACTCGTGCAAGGGAAACCACATTTATAGAATGCAACAAATATTACAAAACAACAAGGAAAGTAAATCATGTGACAATTTAGGTATGCAAGTAGAGGCAAGTAGCAAATAATCATGGAGTCATAGAAGTGACAAACAATTTAATACAAAAATAATTAAATGACAAGTAACAATTATGGCATAGAAGTCAGATAAAGCATGTAACAATTAAGGCATGAAACAAGATATATTATGAAATAAATGAAAAATATGGAAACAAATATCGTGACGGTGTATATACACTCGTCACCTCGCATATACGTCGTTTTCCCACATAATTCACATAACACATAGTTCTAGGGTTCCTAATACCCTCAATTCAAGGTCAGATCCAACACTTACCTCACTCCGCGAATCAAAGCAATCAATCAACCACAACCTTGCCTTTCGATCAAACCTCAAAACCAACCAAATCTAGCAAATTATCAATAAAATGATTCAAAATAAGTTTTAGAAACTACCCAATAATGAAAGAGGTTCAATTTTCATCATTTTTTAAAAAGTTAACCCCGGGCCCGCATGGTCAAAACCCGAGGTTCGGATTAGAATCCGATTATCCATTCACCCCCGAGCCCGATTATGTGATCTGTTTCAAAATCTAACCTCAATTTGAGGTCTAAATCTCAATTTTACAAAAATCACCAATTCTACCCAAATCCCTAATTTCTACCATGAAAATCCTAAATTTGATGTTAAAATCTCATGAAAAGTAATGGGGAATTGAAAAGAAATGGATTAAAGTCACTTACCAATGAATTTGGGAAGAAAAGTCTCTTGGAAAATCGCCTCTAGAGTGTTTAGGGTTGAGAAATGGTGTAAAATGAGCTATGTCCCGATCTTTTCCTCTTTTACCCAGCTGCAGATGTTGCAATTGTGATGTCTTGTTCGCAATTGCGAAGTCCATGTCGCAAATGCGAACTATGCATTAGAAGCCCAGATGTCACAATTGCGTAAATGCGAAGATGCCTAAACTCTACATAGCATTGCAATTACGATGACAGAGTCGCAAATGCGAACACAGGACACATCGCAAATGTGACTCTTTCCTCGTAAATGCGAGAACCCCTGTCCCCAGCCCATGCTAAAAAATGTGATGAGGTTATCGCAAAAGCGAGGCTCGCACATGCGATACATGCAGCAGACACCAGAAGTGTTTAATGCACCAGCAGTTCAAGTCATCCAAAATTCTTCCGAAACTCACTCAAGCCCCTCGAGCTCCAAACCAAATATGCACACAAGTGTAATAACATCATACGAACTTGCTCGCGCAATCAAATCACCAACATAACATCTAATTCTACATCGAACATCAAAATGAATGGAATTTCAAAGTAAATTCAAGAACAACTAGAATCATATCTAAGCGTCCGAATCACGTCAAAGCAATTGCGAATTGCACCAAAATTTGCAGACAAGTTTCAAATAGTAATACAGTCACATAACATGTCTCAACATCAAAATCCGAACCCGTTAGCTAAGAAGTCAACTTACGATCGAACTTAGGAAATTTTCAAACTTTCAAAATACTAATTTTCGGCAAAATGAGTCAAATCATCTAGGGACCTCCAATATCAATTCCGGGCACATGCCCAAGTCCAAAATCACGATACGAACCTACCGAAATTGTTAAAACACCAATCCGAGGTCGTTTTCATAAAATGTTGACCATGGTCAACTCAAGTTGGTTTTAAAGCCAAAATCATGTTTACTTCAAAATTTTCACATAAAAGCTTTTCAAAAAGCAACACACAGCACACACACAAATCGAGAAACATCAAATGGAGGTCTCTATATTTATATTGATTATGTAAAAGCTTTAATAAATTTTGTATTTATGTTTATATTTGAATTAAAAAAATATACTTAATTGATGTTATTCACAATAAATAGTTATAAATCATTTGTCTAATTGACTTATACTAATTGTAAAATGAATTTTTATACGATCTTTTTCTTTAATTAACGTTCAAAAGCACTTTTGACAAAAAATGCCTTTTATAAAATTTATTTTACAAAACCCAATCAAAACAAACAAAATATTATTTTCCAATAACTTGAAGAAACTATTATGTAATAATTTCCCCCTCTCACATACTCCCTCCGTCTCATAATATGTGTCGTGATTCTCTTGTGCACGCCCCTTAAGAAAGAATAGTTTTTGACTACTTTACCCTTATTAAATATTTTCTTAATTTATGTGTCATCTCTATCAATGACATTATCCATATTATACTAAATGTGAATGCAATTAATTATTATGGGTAAAAAAGGAAAAATATAATCAATTTTGTCTTGAATTTCTAAAATAACAAATACTCCCTCCGTCTCATGATATGTGTCGTGATTCTTTTGTGTACGTCCCTTAAGAAAGAATAGCTTTTTTTTACTACTTTACCCTTTTTAAATGTTTTCTTAATTTATGTGTCATCTCTATCAATGATATTATTCATATTTTTAGTAGATGTGAATGCAAGTAATTACTAAGGGTAAAAAAGGAAAAATATAATTAATTTTACCTTGAACTTTTAAAATGACAAATAATTTGAGATAATTATTTTTAGTAACGAGGACAACTAATAATATGAGAGGAGCAACTAATAATACTTTAGAGAGAAAGAGAGAGAGCAAAAGAAAATGACCCGTGAGTTTATATATATAGAAAGAAAGCGGCGCGGCGAGGAAAGGAACAGAAAGAGGGAGTTTTTGCAAAGTTGCAGCAGGCATGGGAGCTCTGGCTCCACTTTCTCATTGGATTCCTGAAGATGACCTTTTGCTTAAAAACTCCATTGAGGTACTCAACCATTGCCTAGTCTACGGCTCCATGAATTTACATACTCTTTTTTTCTAGCTCCCTTTTATTTTACCAACTCTTTTTACCTTTACAATTTATTTATGCTTCTTGTGTTTTTTCCCCTTCTTTTAAACGGTCCAAATAGGTGGATATAGAGTATTCATACAGTGGACGCCAATTACTTTGTAATTGAAGTGTAATAGCTTTAGTCTGTTTTTGTGCTTCTTGTTTTTTTTTTCTTTCTCTCCATGAACTTATGCCTTTTATATTTTTATTTTTGGTAATGTAAGATGTCCAGTAGAACGGAGTGGATACAAATGATCCATATAGTCCATCCCAACTATTTAGGATTGAGGCTGGCAATAGTAATGTGTTTTTAGCTTTTATTTCTCTGTTTCTGGAGTTTATTCTTGAAAAGTTGTTCTGGGGTTTGCGTCGAGGTTCGGGCGATCTCACCAGCCCTTTTGTTCTGTTCATGCCCCGGTGCGACTTTGTACAGGGAATAAAGCTGATTTTATAATAAAGAGTGGGTAGTATCTTGTAGAACTGAGTTTGCTGAATGTTTTGGTCTTCAAAGAGAGAGCCCCTCATGTTGTTCTATTGATTTTGTTTCTCTACTAATTTTATTGTGTTGATTTTGCTTTTTAGTTCCAGAAGTCTGGAACTTTTTATTTTTTACCTTGTCTTATCAAAAAGAGATTTTCCATGAAGTATCTGTGCTTCAAGATTCTTTAGTTTCACGAGAGTTCAAGATTGAGATGGTGACTTTTATGCTGTATACATATCAGAGTATATGCATGAAAACTTTGTTTATTATGAGTCTGAAGATATGAGATTGCAGTAATCAATTGAACTGGTACTTAGCATGAAGCATTACTTGGCAGTAAAAACTACGGATATAACTTTCTAGTGCCTGGCCTATAGGACTGTTTGGCACATTGTTAAGCCCTTTTCCCCCCTTTGATAAATCAAAAGTTTCATTATTAAACACCACATTGGTGTCAAAAGTATGTAGAAGTTGTTAATATAGTATCCCCCAAGGGTTAGCTCCTTGTGCCTTAGGTCACAGGTTCGAGCCCTTTGCAAAGCAAACTAACTCTGGTATTTAATTGGAGAAGGGTGGGGGTGGGGGGTGGGGAGGGGCATCATCCCCGAGTTTCGAAGACTCGATTGGCCCAAAAGGTCGGCTCCAGTCGGATTTCTCGATCATTAAAAAAAAGTTGTTAATATGAATTAATCCGAGTACCTTATAAAAAAACAAAAAACAAAAAAAGAGAATCAATCCGAGTCATCCATGGTCATCTACCAAGTTTGTCAGCTATCTATACAGTAGTATTCTCTCACTGTTTCGAGGGCACTAAAAGATTCTTTGTATTCATTGTTAAGCTGATATGAACTGCTTTTCCAGAGAATATCCCCCTTCTTTTGGTATACAGGGCCCTTGTAAAGTGCCAGCACTTACTGGGTGGTTACCTTGATGAATAAGATCTTTACTTATCAAGAACTGAAAAAGGAAAAGAAAAAAGATATTAGCTTGACGACTCATTGGAAGCTGCCCTAACAGCAAGCTAAATTGTAGATCTTAGTTATATCTGACTTAATTTTGTAAGTAGTGCACTACTAGCTCTCTTCAATCGGCCCTGAGGTATGATAGCTCAATCAAGGATCTTTTGGGTGGTTCTTTGTTATGGGAAGAAATGGGGTCTCCAGGGACCAATCTATGGAAGAATGTATGCTAGGGGAATGAAGTGATTGGTTTAGTTGTTCTTTTTGGGATGGAAAAAGACACACACTATGTTAATGTACATGGAAGAAAGGATGTCCAATTTCATGCTGAATATTCATATTTGGCGGACAAACCTCTGATTGCTTCTCAAATTGTATAAACTAAAAGATACAGAAGATTTTTCTATTTAAATTGCATTATGAAGCCCATACTAGAAGTGATTAGAAGATAGGAGAGCTTGCCTCCTTGTTTAGTTGATGTATAATTGCGTAATGCGACAAAAGCATACTTAGAGTTGTCTAACATGTCAGTTGAAAAAATTCGTCTGGAAGATTAGCTTTGGGAATCGTAGGAAGTGGAAATGAGAATCAATGAGATATAAGCTTAAATAAGCATCCAATTTCTTAGTTATAGATGTGCAAGCAATGCCTCTTTTCTAATTCTGTACCAATAGTATTTTTCCTCGAAGCGTAGGAGTAAGTTGGTGGTTCTACTTCCATCATAGGATCGTACTGATAAAAATTATGAGATAACTATCCTGCTGTTTTATTTTTTATTGCCCTGGCATAATGATTTCATTTTCCCGTCTTACTCCAGGCTGGTGCTTCTTTGGAATCACTTGCAAAAGGTGCAGTTCAATTTTCCCGGAGATTTACGGTTCAAGAATTGCAAGATCGATGGCATGCTCTCCTTTATGATACAGTTGTTTCCGCTGAAGCATCAGCACTCATGATTGAGTTTGACCACTCTGCATCGACACCGAAATGTAATAGGTTTGAGAATTCCAAGGAAAGTAAAAAATCTGTTCTAATGAAGAGAAAAAGTGAGAGTATCCGCTCATGTTATTATGCTATGCGTAAGAGAATCCAGAATGACCCATTTGACTCGATGGATATGAATTTTCTTGGTGGAGCTGGTAACAATGACCAGCCTCAGTCTGTGGATTGTGTATTTATAGATTCAATAAGAGATACCTTTGGTAATCAACAATTAAATGTTGACGTCATATGCAATGGCATTCTGGAACATGGGCTTGATGATTCTGCCTGTGCTAGTGATGGTGTTACTGCTTCTCCTTGTTTTCCGATTGGACTCCGCAATCATAATGGAGACATTCCTCTTAGAAGCTTTAATGCTCCTGAGGACTTCCATAATTCTGGTGAAGAAAGTGTTGCCCTTACTGAGAATCAAAGCACTGTTGGAGAATTGGGCCAATTGAAAGAATTGCGTGTTTGTGGATTATTTGAAGCTGAGGCTTTAGAACCTAATTTGCCATCTATGACAGGTCAATATGGTGATAATTTGATAAACTCTTCTGGATTTGAAAGCCAGGTCTTTAACTCACCAGTTCCACATTGTGGTTTGTCATTTGACAACCTTGGTTATTCACCTACTCCACCTGAAATGCCAGATTGGAGTACAATTGGAGATATTTCTATCCCAGCTCTGCCTGATTTCGAGGAAGGACTGAATGTACAGAATACTTTTGCAGTTGCTATTGATGGCAGTACGAATAAAACAGATGCATCAGGATATGGTGTTGTAAGTTCAAAGTCCAACTTGAGAGACGATATGTCATGTGATGAACTGACAAATTCAGCACCTAGTACTGATGACTACTTAGCAGAGTTGTCAAAATCTTTGCTTAACTTTTCAGATGAGGAAGATCTATTTGGTCCTGATGGAAATGAAACGATCGATAAGTCTTATTTTGATGGCTTGAGCTCACTTCTCTTGGATTGTCCTGATGGTGGAGGTGACATGCCTGATAAAGGTGTATCGGAGGCTTCAAATGCTCCAGACGAACGGCTTACTATTCTTGATGATGCTTGTCCCAGAGAATTCAGTGACAAATGTGTGTACCAATATGGTGATAAGCCTCTAGCTTCCAGTTCAGAGTTTCAAATGCTATCCTCCGCATTAACTGTCAATCCGGCTTTTCCTGAAATGCGTGGTGGAGTTATTTGTTGCACATTAAGCTCTGAGGACCCAGAAGTTCCTAGCAATGATGATGTTTTTCTTCCTGTTCGGATGCCGTCAACATCATTTCCGTCTATGGCACATTGGAAATATGATGAGACTTATCATCCATTATCCTCGTCTGTCAAAGATTTGTCGATTAATCAAAGGACCAATGATGGACGAGCTGTCTTGATGAAAAATAACCAAAATAGTCATTCGGAATACAGTACTTATCAGATGATTGAGCCGCCGTCAAAATCGGAAATGTTCAATAGTGATCACAAAATTAAGCATGAGTTGCCCAACAATAATAACCAACATGTTCTACGGAGGAATCTGAACACTTCTGATAGTCCAAGGCCAGTCATTTCAGGAAAATTTAGTGCAGTAAATGCCTGTCAAGGAGCTATTAAAGAAAATATGGCAAAGGATGAACATGGAAAAAGTCTCAGTTGGAATTATGCTGATGCCTCCCAGTGCTTGGAGAAGAAAGCTATTTGCACCAAGGAACACAGCATGACCACCATCCTTCAAAAGAATGAACCTATACTTGCTGAAACTGTCCTCGTGAAAACAACAATCCCTGAAGCAAGTCCAAACAATTTTTCATCAGATTCGGAAGAGTTTCTTTATGAGAGTGATGAGGACATACCCTACTTTTCTGATGTTGAAGCTCTGGTGAGATCTTCTTTTCTGGTGTATGAATTTTACTACCATCATAGGTATTTGTTGACCTTAACCAGTTTCTTTCATCCTCCAACAGATCCTTGATATGGATTTGAGCCCAAATGACCAGGATATATATTCTAGTAAGGGAGGTGGGTTCCAGTTTTAATATATTTATTGAATGATTTACTTTTTTACTTCAACGATTTTCTATGAAGAGCTGATCTAGTCTTGATTATTTTGTTTTTACTGCATCACTTAGTGTATTATGCTTAATAGTTACTTTTTCTACTCATTCACTTCCTCCACTTCTTTGGCGGCTTTTTTGCTCTTTTGTAGTTTCTTTATTTGTGATTTTCAACCCTCTGTTGGTACATACTCTCTTACCGTATATTTTCTGTTTTCTTTCCTTTGATCCGTCTCTTTATTTTTTCCCCAGTCAAATCGTATCAGGTTGAAGATCCTAGAACGATCATCAGGCTGGAGCAGGCTGATCATGCTTGTGAACGGAGAGATATTGCTGCACATGGAGCATTTGCTGTCTTAGCTGGCCATCGCTCAAAGCATTTTATTAGAAAACCGGCGGTATGATTGATTTAATGCATTCTAACTCAATTATAGAATACCATACTAGACTATTAATAAATGCTTCCCTAGTGATCCTACTAGGCTGAAATGATCATCTAACATATACTATCAGCATAATTCATGTATAGTTTTAAAAAGCGAGAGCATGAGGCAAGATGCTTTATCGAATACGGGGTGGGTGGAAGCCTCGAGACGTGGGACGTAAGTCCCGGTGAATTTTTATATTTTTTATTTTTATAAATTAATAATATATTAAATGTATCTTTATCAAAAAATAATATATTTAATGTACAAAAAATAATTACGACATATAAAAATTGTCACAATTCCCAAACCACAACAATAATTACTCACGTCAAACTACATTAATTATACTTTTTACAAATGGCGGTCTAATATTCCAAGAAAAGGCTTTTTTTTTTTTTTGCTATTCCATTTTATTATTCCTAGTCCCCACATAGACCTATAGCCATTGAACAAAGCAACTAATTAAGTTTTGCATGTTCCCCTGTGTACTCTGTGACGTTCCTCCCATTTTGAATGACTGAGCATGTGCATTATTCTCAGTTCTTTATTTTGTTCATCTCAACAATTCAAGACTACAATCACAATGAGCACTGATGCTAGATTTCTTTGAGCAAACCCACCATCAGCTATTAGAACATAAGCCAAGTAACTCAAAACCAGGCAGATCCAAAGAAAAGCGGTTGACTACACTTCCTCCTCTTCCGATTCACTGGGAACCGTCACAACTGATGTTCTCTGAAGAAGCCACAAACACCACCGTCCTTTGTTAAAGACTTCTTTTCTTGAGCACCTGGTAAATCATTAAAGGTAAGTTGCAATTGTAGGAATTGCTACCGAGTTTTCACCCTGCTATTTAAGCTATATCCAGTTTTTCAAATTATTGAACTTGTAGTCAGTGTCGGCAAACTTCATACAAAGACATCCTACTCCTGCTCTTCCCCTCCTCCTCCTCCTCCTTCTTAGGGAAGTAAAACTATATAGTAGTTTTTTTTTTTGTTGGGCAACACTTAAAAGGTTGTTTATGGACTCTCTATATACAAGGGATTAGAAGAATATGCTCTTTGGCTTTACTGGGTCTCAGTAAAGTTTGCAGGCAATGAATACATAGATACATAGTGAAGAACAGTTTATTCTTCGCCTGAAAAGAAAACCTTGTCGCGGAGCTGCTACTATTGTTATAAATGCTGTTGTCAAAAGCATGGTAGGGGTGTAGTATTGCTGAACTTGCTGCATTGGCTGATGGTACAATCTATGTACACTGCCTGACCTTTGTGGTCTCTGAGATGCTTTGCTTTTGGCGATAAGTTACTAACTCTCTTCGAATAGGCTCAGATGCTCTATGGGTAATTCAAGCAACTGTTGCGAAGGAAAGATATCTTAGATGTGCTAAACCACACACTTAGTGAAGGATGCATGCAGTGATCAACAAATGTCTTAGCCTAGAACTCAGAAATAACTGAGGAATAAGAGAATCAAATGTATTTAAGAATGTCTTTAGAGAGAGAAAGCTGAGAAAAGTTTTGGTGCATAAACTGAGAAACATATGAACGAAATTACTGTCACCAGATTAACCAATTGATTAGAATTACTAACAAAGGACTTTAGCTTACCATCACAACCAAAACAATTAAGTATCCACTGAAGGGACTTACAGAAAATAGAAAAAGAGTATATCTTTCATCTAAATTTGGGCATGAAGTTAAGCATAAATGTCTGAAATTCAGACAAATGTTTGAAGTTTGGCTTTGGCAAGTGAAACTTCAATCCTGCAAGTCTAAAGGTCAGGCAAAAATGACTGAAGTTTGCTTGCAGCCTTGCACAAGCAATATGCCAAGCTTCAGACAAATTTGTAACTTCAGATGCCAATTTTGCAGCTTTAGTCGTGTAAGGGGAGCCTTGGCGTAATGGTAAAGTTGCTGCAATGTGACCAGGAGGTCACGAGTTCGAGCAGTGGAAATAGCTTCTTGCAGAAATGTAGGGTAAGGCTGCGTACAATAGACCCTTGTGGTACGGTCCTTCCCCGGACCCCGCACATAGCGGGAGCTTAGTGCACCGGGCTGCCCTTTAGTCGTGTATATATGAGTTGATTCTGAAGTGGCCAAATTTACCAAATATTTATGAACACCGGCTATGCCTTAAATAGGGGTCCCAAAATCGGCTATTTGTGCCCTTGCCCCGTTGCAATTTGGGGGAAAATATGTTTTGATTTATAAAAAAATGATGAGGGCTAGTGCAAAATTTCTTATCAAGCTTTTAGGGCATCCCCCTCGCCTGTGAGGCACAAGTATGCCTATGCACACACTTGAAGGATTGAATGATATGTCGAAGACAGCTCGGATAGACAATAGGATAAAGGGCTTGAGCTGAACTCTAAGGCAGGCTGTCACTTGGAGATCTCCCATTTACAATATGCAGATGACACCCTTGTGTTCGGTGAAGCTCATAAAGAATACCAACAAATGTTGAGGGTCACTTTATCATGTTT
The DNA here is from genome assembly GCF_001879085.1 of Nicotiana attenuata. Classification (NCBI taxonomy): domain Eukaryota; kingdom Viridiplantae; phylum Streptophyta; class Magnoliopsida; order Solanales; family Solanaceae; genus Nicotiana; species Nicotiana attenuata. The sequence goes on along the minus strand of NW_017670248.1, from coordinate 133,155 downwards.
GAAGCCATTTCTGAGGAATAAAAGTTTTGTTTATCCGGTTAATGAACTTCAAAACTTGGTTGGAATTGTTGAAGGTAAAATTGTGAACTTACATACAATGTATTTGAGGATGTCTTTGGGGCCAAAAACAAGTCAAGGGATATGGAATGGGGTCTTAGAGAAATATGAGAAGAAGCTAGCAAATTCCCACATATACAATGTCTCTATTCCCAATACCACTGAATGCGGTGAATAGAATAGATACTTTGAAAAGAAATTTCTTATGGGTAGTAAACAGTAACAAGAAGAAAATTCACTTGGTTAGATGGAACTCACTCACAATTAAGAAAAAGGGAGGGGGATTGGGAATCAAGAACTTGACGATCCAGAATCAAAGCTTGTTGATACAGTAGTTATAGAAATTTACTTCAGAAGAACAATCTTTATGATGGAAGGAGGTAGTCAGCGAAAAATATGACATGGAAGGAAAATGGATAACCAAGCCTGTGAGAAATCCATATGGGGTCAGTTTGTGGAAGTCTATTAGAAACTTTTGGCCTAAGCTCATGAATAAGTCAAACTTCAGCGTAGAAATGGTATTAGAATATCCTTCTGGGAGGATAATTGGTTAGGTCAAGGATCGTTGAAACAACTCTTTCCTGATTTTTTTTTGTACTGAACCAACAACAGGAAGCAACAGTAGGAGAGGTTTGGACAAACCAACGTTGGATTCTGACCTTCAGAACAATACTAAATGATTGGGAGATTGACAAACTTAGAGAAATCTACAAGACCTTGAAACAATTCATAGGGACCTCTACTGCTGAAGATTGTGTGACATGGCAATGGAACAACAAAGGGAAGTTCTTAGTTAAAGCAACATATAGGAGTTTAGCATCTCAAACAATCAGGTTGGCTGCTGGCCATGGAATTTGATTTGGAAGGTTAAAATTCCTTATAAAGTGGCCTGCTTAAGGACAATTTGATCAAGAGAGGATACCAACTATGATCTAGATGTTAATTATGTGGAGAGGAGGCAGAGACAATCAATCATCTCTTTTTGCACCATAAGGTGACTTTTTGATTATGGAGGATATTCATCAATTTGAGGGGAATATTGTGGGTTATGTCAAGAAGAATTCCTGAAGTTCTACGTTCTAACATGCTGGAACTGAGAAGGCAACCTTTCCAGTCATAAAGAGATGAAAGATTGTCCCAACTTGCATCTGGGAAACAATTTGGGAAGAAACAAACCAAATATGCTTTCAGGATAAATACAGTAACACTGTGAAGATGAAAACAAAATGTTTAGTTCTTTTTTTATTTTTGGTATAAGGAGAATATTTAGATATCATGAATCTATTCTTGATATCTTGGAATCCTTATGAGAAGACAAAGGATTAGGAGTGTTTCTCTCCTGTAGGCTTCCTTGTAATTATGGGTGACTCTACAGTTTTAGTCTTTTTATTTATATAAAAATATGTTACTTTTTCAAAAAAAGTTGGGAAAATGCCTGACTGAGATGGTGAAGGTATGGTGGGTAATTAGCCTTATCATAGAAAACCTCAGAGAGCTACATTGTGCATGGCTTCTGAATGATTTTCTTAAATCTAGTAATGTTCATTTTGCCCAGTAGACTTCCTCTTCTCTCTGCTTAATAATCACGCCTGGCTCATTTTCACTTGGAGCAGAGTTAATTAGGGTTGTCACATCTTGTCTTTGGATTATATGGAAACCCAATCAGTGAGAGGAAATGCCAAGCTATATTTGCTGTTGCAAGATGTCCATACTCAAAGAATGTTTTACTCCCATTTTTATGTTGCAATTATTACTGCTAGGTCATAGGTAAAAGGGGAAAGCTGGAAATACTGAATTAGTGACTTTAAAAGATTAAGAGTATTGATGATGTTGCTGAAAGTGTTAAATCAGCTATTACAGCCTAGCTTTTCAATAAAAGTTCCATTTTTTCCTTGCATTCCCTTGAAGATTCAAAGTTTTTACAAAAAATTGGTCATCCATTTATCGGTTCAGGTGCTACTGGGAAGAGCATCTGCAGATGTTAAAGTTGACATCGACTTGGGCAGAGAAAGTCGCCATAATAAAATTTCTAGACGACAGGTATGTTCGGCTTGGACTCCAGCTGTATTAATCAAAATGAGCTCTTTTAGTTATTCAATTGATTCCAAAACTTTAAGTTAGTTCATTTGTTTTTCTAGCAAATAAAGAAATAGATGATGGAACAATTGACCGACTGTGATTATGTAATTTACATTTATGTTTCTTAACTAACATTTGCTCCATTTTCCTGGTTTGCTCACTATCTTCTGTAACTAAACCTTTTTTTTGCTAATGTTAACCTTCAACAAATTTATATTTGTAAATCTCATTGCTGACTGCAGTATACTTTTAATGTCCCTTTACTCATACTAGTCACTTGGTACATGTGTTTCACATATTGTAACATAGAACTCAATAACATATATAAAATGTTAGTGCCTTTGCATATCCTAAGATATTTTGGAGAATTATGCTAGAAGTAATACTTTTTGACCAACTTCAGAATTTGAATTCGAACAATATATAACGAACAAGTAGAAAACTAACCTCTTCTAGACGGGCAATCGCATGATTGTACTACTACATGTCAACCCTTTATATTGATTGCATAAGAAATAACGACACTATTTGACCTTAGCAATCTAGTGTAACATAAGTGATTTAATTTTTTTTTGAACAAAAGTGATCTAGTTACCATGTTCTTGCTTCCCCCGCATCTTTAATTATGGTAAGTTTTAAAAAAAACAAATTGCATATGAATGTGGTCTGAAAGGGTTCCTGGATGTATAGACATGTATTACATCGTTTGCAATTTCGTGGGCTGAGACTATCATACTACTGAAGAGCATAACGACATGATAACCCATATTTGCTCTTCTTGAATTGGGAGTCCGGACGAAGCCAGAGCACTTTTTTAGGGTAAAAGATAAGCATGTGGGTACTTAAGTGGAAGTCTCCTTATAGAAGTTAAATTGAATAGTTCAATTCGAAATCCTAAAAAATAGGCAAAGTTGTAAAATTAAAAACTTGAAAACTTGAAATTCTTCCTGTTGTCACCATATAAGGAAATATTAAATTTTTGCATTAACTAAAAAGGTCAAATAATGAGTATAAGGAAATAAAGCTTGGAAAATTGTTATAAAAAATTTTGAAAACTTAAAAAGGAGATCCACTGCATTCCTAATGTCACCAGAGAAGGAAATAATGAAGTCTTATATTTAATTAAAAAGTCTTTGAGAGTGTATTTACAGATTTCCTTAAGAAATAGTGAATCTTTTTATTAATTAAAAAGTTACTGTTTTCCCTAACGTGTTAAAAATCTTGAAAAATTGAAATAAAAACTTGGGGATGAGATTCACTGCTTTCGTAATATCACATACAAGGAAATGATGAAGTTTTATATTAATTAGAAATGATCAAATAATTAACACAACGAAATAATGAATTTTTTTTTCTAAAATTAATTTTAATCACAATTTTATCCCACATTGAATGCATTTACGAAGAATGAAATGGTCCAATATTTCATGTTGGAATTTTGTGCTTTTATGATAGTATAGACAGAAAGGTAAATATTTAAGGTTCAATGGTTGTTTGACATGCGCATACTTCCAGATGCCCTCATGTTTTCTTCTGATTACTTGTCTCTTTTTTTTTGGTTCCATTTGCTGCCTTAAAGTTGGAAGCATGAATCGTTTATTTAGGTTGGTCAAGTCATTTCATGTTTATAATCCTAAAAAAAATTTGCATCCTTGTATGCCTGCAAGCGTGCTGTACAGTTATGTGTCCATGGAGTGACATATTCATGTAACTTGCTTTATATAGGCAATTATAAAGATGGACATGGGTGGACTATTCCATTTGCGGAACGTTGGAAAATATTCAATTCATGTGAACGGCAAAGAAGTACATCCTAAACAGAGTCTAACCCTCACTTCTGGTTCCTTCATTGAGGTATGCTTCTTATTTGATGACAACTGAAGCTAGCTGAGTCATCTATCTCTTGCGTCTATTTTCTGAGCAAATTCTATATTATTCCTGTCATCGCTGAGTTACCTACCATATTAGCTTGTTCTTTAACTTAGCTGATCATGTGACCTTAGTTAATTTCCAATTTTTGTGACTCATTTCCAGTTTGGGACTAAAAGGTAATGACTGAGTTATCTAAACCCAAGCGTAGGTAATCATTTTTTCCTGATCTAAGTATCCCAAGCTTAGGTAGTCATCTGATGGTTATTATTGCAACCTGGATGATCGATGTAGAACCGTTTGTCACCCTTATCCTTTTCTTGTTTCTAGGAATCATGGGTGAGCCCTCCGTAAAATAGAGTTTATGAGTTGACATTTGAGCTGTTTGAGCTTTGCTATTTCAAGTGAAACTTACTCGTCGGTTTTTTTCCCCACCTCAATGAATTTTTATGTTGAATTTGTTGGCACGGTTGGTGGCTAAAATTGTGGTTATGATTTTGAACAATCTGCTAAATCATTTGTCACTCTCGAGTCATAGGCAAGTAGTTGCATGTTAACATTCAACATTCTATTCAGCTTAAAATTTGTGGTGTAAGTTCTTTTCTGTCCTTAATTCTAGAGCTTCAGTTTTGTTTTATGAGATGTAGTTTTCTTTGGTTGTGATTAGAACTTCAGGCTCTTTATTACGCATCCCAGACCCCACTTGTGGAATTTTACTGGGTCGTTGTTGTTGTTGTTGTTGTTCTTTATTACGCATGTTGCGGCATTCACACACGTTACTATGTTACATTGTTGCTAACATTCTTTGCTACTTGGTGCTTTATTTTCATTGTTTCTTGAGCCGAGGGTTTATCGGAAACAGCCTCTCTATCTCTATGAGGTAGGGGTAGAGAGGCTGTTTCCGAAAGACCCTCGGCTCAAGATAATAAAAAGACAAAAGGAGAGAATATTAGATTCATCACGGAGATCATAGGAAAAATAGGAACATAAAATGCAGAAGAAAAATGCAAAGCAAAAACGATGGCTAGTAAGTGGAACCTGCGTCGAAAATAGAAAATAGTAAGAAACGACATTACCCCTAGCTATCTTAGACAAAACCCTA